>NC_088423.1:65720905-65960905 GCF_034236695.1 Oncorhynchus nerka | reverse complement strand
CACAATACACAATATGTGTATTGTGTGTGCACAATACACAATACACAATACACAATATGTGTGTGTGTGTCAAATATCAATTACTAGAGCTGTGAAGATGTTTGGACAGAGAGAACACATGGGCAACGGCTACATAAACAAATGGAGCGGGAACATTTATGATGTTGGGTGGTCTAGTTTGTTGTCCCAGCCTTCACTGCTAATTCAACATGGTTGGGGGACCTGGGGGAGAGACTAGAGAATGGCTTCCAGTGTTTCTCTTCTGTGGTGCCCTGCCTCCGTTAACGTCAGCAGAAAGGCAGACATCTTCACTGCTCAGCCATCCACTGGTTCTTCCTGTCCTCAGGCACAACAGTAGAGCACAGAGCCAAACAACATGTGGGAACAAATATGAGGGGGAGAGAGAAAAGACTGGCAGCTGCTCCTAAAATCTGTCCAATCCTGTGAGCTTTGTGTCCAGAGAGAGTCCTCAGTGACTGCCTAGAGTGGTTAATGAGGGAATGAGGGAGGGAGGGAGGGAGGCTGTAGGGAGGGAGGGATAGAGGGAGACTGGAGGGAGGGAGGGGTGGGACAGAGAGAGAGAGAGGGAGAGAGCAAGAGAGAGCAAGCAAGAGAGACAGACAGACAGACCGACCGACCGACAGACCGACAGACCGACAGACAGACAGACAGACAGACAGACAGACAGACAGACAGACAGACAGACAGACAGACAGACAGACAGACAGACAGACAGACAGACAGACAGACAGACAGACAGACAGACAGACAGACAGACAGACAGACAGACAGACAGACAGACAGACAAAGAGAGAAAGGAAGAGAGAAGGAGGCTAGAAGGAGGGGAGAGAGGGAGGGATATTCTGAAGGGAGGGAGGGAGAGGCAGAGGCTGGAGGGAGGGGAAGGGAGGAGGGGAAGAGAGATACAGAGAGGCAGGAGGGGGGTGAAGGAAGGAGGGAGAGAGATGTGCTGCTGCCCATGTTCGTGCCCTGCTCTGACTGTCCATGCTCCTGTCCTGCCCTATCTAACCCTTGCTGGCCTGCCCATGCTCCTGTCCTGCCCTGTCTAACCCTTGCTGGCCTGCCCATGCCACAGGGCACAGCTGTGAACTCTCATTACATACCTTCACCAAATGCAAATGCAATAAGTCAACGAGTCAAAGCTGCCTCCAAAGAGACTGAGTTGTGAAAAGGCCCTGAACTTGGAATCTGCTTTGTTAATTTGCAGGCAGATTCCAGGCGTTTCTCCTACTGCAGCGAATACTTTGTAGCACCATTAGTTACCTAACCAGCCAGTGACCTGCCCAGCCCCTCCACATCACGCCGCAGGGTCCTCGGCCTTACCAGAGCTGACTGGCTCTCACGTCAGATTCAGCCCTCTGTTTCATCACTGCACTGCCCAGCACAGCGCTCTCTCTCCTCTTCCCTCTCTCTCCTCACTTGCCATGGCTCGCATCTCCTCAGGGAGCTGCATGGGCAGAGCTCAAATTACTGTGCTTCTTCTAACAGAACAGTTGTATGCTTTGGCACAGTAGTCGTGGTGTGTGTTAAAGGGGGTCAGCTGATGTTCTCTCCAGTTCTTGTTGTTTTGTTCTTCTGAGAGCGTTCTGACTCTGATAAGCGGAAGAACACTCCGAGTGTTCTACTCCTTAGCTGCAGGCTCTGGACTGGAAGAGAACAGCTGTTAATGTGGGCAGGGAAGCTCTCCTTACCCCCCCTAATGAATAGTAGAGCAGAGCCATACACTGTATGTCATGTCAGTGGTTCTCTCCTGGTAGTCACAGGAGGAAGTTATGACTGCATTGTGTCTCACGGCTGGTATTGATTATGAGACCCTCTCACTGGATCGACAGTCGCCACGCTACAGGTCTCCGTCTGCTGGCTAGCTGGGTTAATTAATTGGCCTGGGTAAGCAATCCTAGCCGCTATGTAAATCTGTGAGGTTTGTGTCCCTCCGAGCCAGGATAGGGATGTGATTGCTGCTCACGGCAGATAGCGAGGAACAGGCGCTTACGAACGCACACCTTTGAGCACATGGCTAAGCGCTGACTGCACGGGTGTAATGAGGGATTGAAAGGTGTGGATTTAGAGGATTATGTTCATTTTGTGTGCTTTTTTTTTCTCTCTCTCTCTCTCTCTCTCTCTCTCTCTCTCTCTCTCTCTCTCTCTCTCTATGACTGGTGTATCAGTGTGAATTACAGTGAGGAGGACGCTGTAATCCCCTGTTACCTCACTGTTCCTCTTTCAGAGGAGAGGAGGAGGAGGAGGAGGAGGAGGAGGAGGAGGAGTGGAACGGGGAAGAAACTGCGGCAGCAGAGCATCTCTTCTCTTTTTCTTCTTTTTCGGACCCTTTTCTTCTCTTGGGGGATTGCTATAGAGTTTGGCTGACTGTTAGTAGTGAAAGGGCAATCTACTGAAAGCAGCTTTTCCTCTCCTGCGATAAATATCAGGGATGATTACTGGCTCTCTCCCCAGACTGGCCACAATCAGACACTTTCAGAAGCCCAGATATGAATGACTCTTGCTCCCTGGCACACCCGGAGCTCAACCTTTCTGCCCTGCAATGTATTATACTTTAGCTTCAACTGTACCATACTCACATTTTACTCTGTGTCTCTAGCTCACTTTCTTCTCAGTTTAAATAGATTGTATTAGCTGAGCTACTAACAGCAATTCATAGATAGGCAGTTAATTAGGTTTAGCAACTAATCTATCGAAGGCCTAAAGATAACTATCAAATTACCTGGAGGAGGAGAATCATTTACTCCCACGCTCTCTCTCTCTCTCTCTCTCTCTCTCTCTCTCTCTCTCTCTCTCTCTTTCTCTCTCTCTCTCTCTCTCTCTCTCTCTCTCTCTCTCTCTCTCTCTTTCTCTCTCTCTCTCTCTCTCTCTCTCTCTCTCTCTCTCTCTCTCTCTCTCTCTCTCTATCTCTCTCATTGAAACAGGTACGTGTGATCATCACAGATGAAAATGACTGCGTTCCTGAGTTCCTGCAGTCCATTTACAGCAAAGACAGTGTGCCGGAGACTGTAACCACGGCAACCTCTCTGTTACAAGGTGAGTGCACATACACTCCATACACTCTCTCTCGCGGTGTAGCTCTTACAGAACCCTACACCCCCTCCGTCCTCCCTCCACCCCCCCCTCTTGCTCTATTGGTCCCTCATGTCCAGGGACAAGGGACAGTTCTGTTCCTAGGAGAAGACCGGACGAAGCTCCACATATTCTCTGTAGTGTAGTCACAAAGTTCAGTATTATTCTCCAGTGCAATATTCACCATGCTGGTTGGGTGAGGAGAGGATAGGTGTACACTTATTTGTGATTTTTATAGTACCAGAGGTGTCCTCTTGCTGATGAACAGCCTTTTTTTGTCAGACACCGCTGTGAGACTGCGGGGAGGCAGGTGTGTTTGGTTAAGGAGCCCCAGCAGGTGTGGTGTGCCTGCTATGCTCAACAGGTGCGTAGGGACCGACCTACCGCCGGATGTGTTAGGCTGCAATTATCACCGTGATTCTGAACATAACATGATTTCACCGCAGAACGGAGCGCATCTAGAGCGAACGGAGCGACATGGCTCATACAGACTTCTCAGCAGACTTTTCAGGTTTTAAAATAGATGTAGCAACATGGTAAAAGGCATCACACAACATGATTTGTGAATCTATGTCTCCGACAGCTCTGTGCTGTGGTGAAGGCTGAGGAACCAGGCCATAGGAGGCAGTTTCATCAGATACTCCATTTGGCCAAAGACTTCACTCCCTGTAGATCTGGGGCTCAGGCCAAGAAGGGATGTTGTCTTGTACTGTCAGTTAGCCCAACAATCCTTTAGAGCCTAACTGGCTCAGTATTGATGGATATTCAATTGACTCTCATTGCTAAGTCAGGAAGTGCATACTGAGGAAACAAAATATTGACTTTGATGTGTGAAGTCTTCCACAGTATATGGATATGTGTCAAGGATAATGCCCATATTTGACAGTGTTATTGGTGACATTTAAATCCACCAAACGAGGTTCCCTTGGACCAGTGGGGGCTGCTGAACAGCTCATAATAACGGCCGGAACGGAGCAAATGGAATGGCATCAAGCACCTAGAAACCGTGTGTTTGATGTATTTGATACCATTCCAGTAGTTCCACTTCAGCCATTACCATGAGCCCGCCCTCCCCAATTAAGGTGCCACCAACCTCCTGTATCTTGGATGCTGTTGGTGTACATGATACAGAGAGTATACTGAATGCAATCTAAGGAGAATAGCAGAATGCAGGAGTTCACGGTGAAAAGGACGATTTAGCGGAAGAAATGCTGGTCCCAGTCCCAGACGGAGCCCTCTCTTTTAGCAAGGCAATTGCTCTGACCGTATCCCTACTCCAGTAAGTTTTCCACACAAAAGAGACATTTGGGAAAAGGCTTGATGCGACACAGAAATGTGTGAACATGCATGAAAAAACAGTCGTAATTAAGTCTAGCATCTAGACTAGTGTCACATGTTGGACATATCTGACGTTACAGAGATGTCTCCTAATCCAACCTCCCCTCTCTACCCTGTCTCTCCCTCACTCTAGTGTCTGCCAGTGACTGTGACTCGGACCTGAACGCCGAGTTGTCCTACTACACTCTGAGCCCAGACTTCAGCATCTCTCCCCACGGCACCATTTTCCCCACAGGGCAGCTGGACTATGAGAGGCCCAACCACCTGTATGAGTTTGTGGTGATGGCTGTGGACAAGGGAGATGTGCCCCGGACAGGTACAGCCACCGTACGCATCCGCATGGCCAATGTCAACGACGAGGTCCCCGAGTTCTCCCAGCATGTGTGAGTACAGTACTGCTTCTCCTCTTCATCACTATTACCATCATAAGTTAGAGTGTGGTTATTACAATCATCGTCATGGCCATCACTATCATCATCATCATCAACATCTAAGCAGGGCGCCTATTTCATTATTTGTATTATTCATGTATCTCCCTTCTCCACTCATCATTTTTCTGCATTCACCATTTTCCTTCCACCCTGCCTGCTCTTCTTTTTGTTAACCCTCACCCTTGCCTATTTGTCAGCCTAGGCCTTGCCATTTCACTTTCCTCTGCTCTGCACAGCTGCCTCCTCCCACAATCCAGTGCAGCTGCAGTTTCCCAGAATTCCACACGGCTGCCAATTCCCCAAATCCCTTACAGCTGCTGCTGGTCTACAACCCAAACCACTTCAAAACACAACTCAACGAAAAAGAAACACAAACTGTGATTTCAACATCTCTAGCTGTCCTGTTCCTCTTGGGCATGTTTCCTGCCCTGTATTAGCTCATCCACACATCCCTTTATTTAAATGCCGCATTACCCTGCTGTTCCGGGCCGATCTGTAGTGATGCGTTGAGCTGTTGTTTTTTCCCTCTGGCGTTGCTCTGGCCTGTGGCTCGTTTAATTGGACAATTTTCTGGCAGCTAGCTCTGCAAATTGGTGAGGCAGGTTCAATCAGCCATGCCTTTAGTTTGTTGTGGAGAGAATAACGCCAGCACCAGGGCGTGTGTGTGTGTGTGTGTGTGCGTGCGTGCGTGCGTGCGTGCGTGCGTGCGTGCGTGCGTGCGTGCTGAAGTACAGGTTTGTTTTTCAGAGAGAGATGGAGAGGTAAGGAAAGAGTTGAGAGAGAGATGGAGTGAGGGATTCAGACAGAGTGAGAGAGTAGAGGGATAGAGAGATGTAGAGGGAGAACCAACTGCCCACCAGGGATGTCTGCTTGAATCATTCTGATGGACAGTGGCAGGGACCCAGTGTGTGGGTGTGGCTGGATATGAATTGCTGATATGGATGCACTACAGTATGTAGATGAGTTAGCTTTTAGTTGTTGGGTTAATGTTACGATGTGGGTAGGTGAATGGGGTTATGTGTTCTGTGATGGGAGGCTGTGTGTCGGTTTGTGTGTCTAAGTGTGTGTTATGATGCTATCGCTGTGTGTATCTGTTGGGGGGAGTTTGTGGGAAAAATTGATTTCCTGTCAGCAGGAGCATCCCCAGTTTCCCCTCGTGATGTCCATTCAACAGAGATCTTCAGTGAATCGTCATTGTTACTCTACAATGCGGAAAACCAAACAGAAATTCTCTAATGTGTAACACAGTGAAACAGGGCAGGGTGTCTGGTATTAATTGAGTAACTTGGTGATGGCCGTCAGACTGTTATTTCTATTGGGCTCAATTGGATCAGCCAGTTTCATTTGCCACTCGGTTCAAGTGCCCTTTGCTGTTCGTCGCTATCAGATGAAAACCTCATCTCCAAAACAGAAACCTTTCAGGGGAAAAAAGCTATATATTTACCTAGTAACGAACATACAATAAAACCTTGAACAATATTTTGTATACATTTTCGTGGGCCTAGACTCATGAAATGTCCAGCGAATATTGAGGGGAGTTATTGCTTTCAATACATGTAAAAAAATATATAGATATTTTTTAAAGGCAGAAAAGGAGTTCCGAGGTTTTCATTCAACAGTGACTTGTTGCTGGTGAAATCGACAAAGTGAGTCTCGTCACTCAGCTCGGTGTACACTAAGTAGATCATTACAGGGATTGTTTGCCTGCCGACAGTAACCTGAGTGATGAGTGAATTGGATAGGCAGAGAGATATTTATACATGTATTCACAGAGCCCTGGCAATCTGTTGACATTATAGAAGACGGAGAGATGCTAATGAGCACAAACAACAAGCCAGTCTCGGTCTCGGGCCGGCGCTGTGTGTTTTGTCAGTCGTTAATATGTAATAGATGTGTTGGGTAAATTGGCTAATTATATTGTGGCTGATGTCAGTCATTGTGGAGGGAAATGGGGTTAAGGGTGACAGAGCGCCTGTGTGCCTGGTGTGGTAGAGGCGGGCTGGCTGGTTGGCCGACAGGCGGGAGGATGTTGGCAGACTCTGATGGAGCAGTAGCTGGAGCTTGTGTTGAAATTAGATTGATGGGGTAGATAATGAGAGGGAGAGTGGGCACTGTGAGGTGAATACACTACCACTGTCTGTCTGCCTGGGCAGCCGCCTGCCGCGTTCACCGTTCACCCACTGCCTCTCCCACAAAATGGCCGCCCCGACTGGGAGTTGTTAGTCAGTCCTGTGTCAGAACCCCCGTCACCTGGGCCAATGTCCATGGGGACAGGTGAGAGAGGGACAGCAGCCTGAGTCTGTGACGGGCACCCTTTGAGTGGCTGAGGCAGGTGATGGAGAGGAGCTGTGGCGTGGTGGATCCTCTCTTTATTCTTTAGAGAAAATGAAGCCTGTGAAAATAAGGCCTTTGAGATATGTGTGTGTGTGTGTGTGTGTGTGTGTGTGTGTGTGTGTGTGTGTGTGTGTGTACAAGGGTGTCATCTCGTCATGGGAAACGACCATTTGAGGCTGGTGACAGATTAAAGGTTCCGGTGTCAGTTGTGCGGTGGGTGTTGGAGCAGGCGGGTGACATGGGGAGGGGTGAAGGGGTTGAGGGGGTCATCTCCAATCGGGGACATAAATCACAAGCGTGAAATGCCTGTCAGCTCCTCTCTGCTACCCATCAATCAGTTGTGTGGAAAAGGACCTGATGAAGAGTACAACCACTCCCATCTCCCTTGATCTTCACTCACTATCTCTCTGTCACTCTCTGGACCTTCACCCATCTTACTCTGCTTCCTTCTCATAATCATTCTCTCCCTTTTTCTCCTCTCTCTCCCAAACCTCTCTCCATTTGTCAACTGATTTGACATGATCACTGATCAGTTGAATTTAGTTTTTTCATTTAAAGAAGTATCATTGTAGTTGATAATCATTTTAGAAGACTTTGTCATCTTCGTTTGTTCTGCATAAGTTATCAAGATTGTCGCTCCATACAGTCTTGCCTGCGTGCCTATTGAAAGACAACTTGACAGGGCGCTAATCAAGTGAATGACAGGGCCCTAATCAATTCAAATCAAATGAATGAAACTGGAACATTGGTTTCCATGGAAATAGAAAGTGCATAATGCTCTTGGGTAAACAATATACCGGGAATATGACACGTCGCTCAGTATGACACATGAAAGTTTTGCAACATTTCTGCCCTAAAAAAAGGTTATTTTGATTGGATAATATACAGTAGATCATCATTGTAGAGAAATTCTGTGAAGCTTCCATCCACTGGCACAGGCAGAAAGGAACACAAAGGACATGCTGTGAATGCCTTTTCCCTCTCCTCTCCACCCAGCAAAATCACTCATTTTCTACTGACTGAGGAGTGGAGGAGGGGTTAGCAGACAGAAAGACAAGACCGAGAGACTACAGACAGACATACGACAGACAGACAAGACAAGACAGACAGACGGACAGAGCACGCTGTCCGTCTGTCCGTCAAGAGTCCGTCTCTGCCAGTCTGTCAGAGTGAGTCGCTCCTCTGTCTTGTCTCTGCGTCCACTAGCTCTGAGCTGAGTGGAGCGTGGGTGGGTGGAATGATGAGGGACAACATACTGTACCCACATTGAGGCCCTGTTTGTCTCTCCTCTGTTAGACGCACTCACATCCACGGGAACATTTCAATTGAGATGAAGCGAGAGGGTGATGGTGAAAGAGGCAGCTGAAAGAGGCAGCTGGGAGGTGCTTATATCTCTGTGTGAATGTGTTTGTTTTTGCATCACTGTTGACTGTTGCATTGAAATAAACTACAGTTCTTGCTGCATGTACCGTCTTACAGCAGAACAAGAGTGATTCTGAGAATGAGGGATGAGTGGGAGTCTGTGGGAGTGGGAGAATGGCCGCCTGTGTACTTTTATGCGTGTTCCTGTGTAGAGGAGAGTTTTTCTTAAAAAACTCCTGGAAATGTTCTCAGGGCGAGACCCAGATGCAGACACGGGAGGCAGATGGTTTGAGTCTTTTACATTTATTACATCCAAAAGGGATAGGCAAGAGAATGGCTGTGGACAGGCAAAAACCGGGAGGACTAGTAAAAGAGAATAGAAAATGCAGGAGCTCGGAAAAAAACACGCTGGTTGACTTGAAACATACACGACGAGCTGGCACAGAGAGACAGGAAACGCAGGGATATATACACCAGGGATAACAAGCGACACCTGGAGGGGGGTGGAGACAATAACAAGGACAGGTGAAACTGATCAGGCTGTGACAGTTCTTTACAATAGAGGCCTGCTAGATTTGAAGGCCGCAAACTGTACATTATAGTCAGTTTACTGTAGGTCTAAATTGAATCACATTTACACAACAGCAGTAATGGACTATATTCTGTACTGTCATTGCTATCGGGAGCTTCTATCACATAGCCAGTCCTGGAGCCTGCTCTAGGGTTCCCAGTCTAGGGGTCCCAGGTCAAGCGTTAGCCAATGGAATAGACTGAGAACAGACATAATTGCCCTCCATCGTGCACAATCCCGATTTCCTATGGCTCTGTGTCTTCATTGTCATTTTGTGGATTGTAATATACAGCATGTGCATAATCAGTGGCCTTGAGTGTCAGCCCTGAAACTGCAAGGTTTGGGGGTCATACCAAATACAAAAGAAAATTAGACCTGATGCCTCTCTTCTTGGCACTCAGCAGTCAGGAGATGTGTTGTGGGTAAGGCCTTATGACAGACTAGCGTCCTGTTTAGGGAGTGTGGTTGTACATCAAGCTGCCTCACGCTAGAGAAACATGAGATAGGCTGCTGCCCCTATTGGCTGTTCTGGCTCGGACAAGGCTTACTGACTTTTAACTGTTTTAATGTATATGCATGATAGGAGTCCTCTAACTTGACAATGCGTACGTCTCTGTTAGGATGCACATGGTTTGAGCTTCATGCTTCTTGTTGAGGTGACATGTACTGCATGTACCTGATGTCTAATTTGCATTAAGGCGCTTACAGGTGAGCCGTGATAAACGGAAGTTGAACCACGTTGTTGTCCGCTGGCTTGTCATCATTAAAACATTGTTTGATTGGTTGACGAGATGAACGATGCTCATTGGTCAACCGTGCGTGGTGGCCTCTGAAGACTTCAGAAAATTCTTCTTTTGGCGCCTCGGCGGCCGCCGCAAAACTGCTTGTGTTTTGCCGACCTAGCACCCGACTCCAATTGAAGTCTATGAGACCTTCGCCACCTACCGCGGCCCGTCTGTGAGCGTCTTTATGAGTGAATCTCCCAGGGGGAATGAACGTGGCTGGCAGTGTGAGATCAAGGTGTTCATGCATTATTTGTGCATTTTCTATATTTGGCATATGTTCTATATAAACTCAGCAAAAAAAGAAACGTCCCTTTTTCAGGACCCTGTCTTTCATAGATAATTGGTAAAAATCCAAATAACTTCACAGATCTTCTATGTAAAGGGTTTAAACACTGTTTCCCATGCTTGTTCAATGAACCATAGACGATATATGAACATGCACCTGTGGAACGGATGTTGAGACACTAACAGCTTACAGACGGTAGGCAATTATGGTCACAGTTATGAAAACTTAGGACACTAAAGAGGCCTTTCTACTGACTTTGAATAACACTAAAAGAAAGATGCCCAGTGTCCCTGCTCATCTGCGTGAACGTTGCTTAGGCATGCTGCAAGGAGGCATGATGACTGCAGATGTGGCCAGGGCAATAAATTGCCATGTCTGTACTGTGAGATGCCTAAGACAGCGCTACAGGGAGACAGGACGGACAGCTGATCGTCCTTGCAGTAGCAGACCACGTGTAACAACACCTGCACAGGATCGGTACATACGAAAATAACACCTGTGGGACAGGTACAGGATTGCAACAACAACTGCCCGAGTTACACCAGGAACACACAATCCCTCCATTAGTGCTCAGACTGTCCGCAATAGGCTGGTCCTCACCAGATATCACTGGCAACGACATCGCCTATGGGCACAAACCCACCGTCGCTGGACCAGACTGGACTGGCAAAAAGTGCTCTTCACTGACGAGTCGTGGTTTTGTCTCACCAGGGGTGATGGTCGGATTCGCGTTTATCGTCAAAGGAATGAGCGTTACTCCGAGGCCTGTACTCTGGAGCGGGATCGATTTGGAGTTGGCAGGTCCGTCATGTGGAACTTGTTCAGTTTATGTCTCAGTTGTTGAATCTTGTTATGTTCATACAAATATTTACACATGTTAAGTTTGATGAAAATAAACGCAGTTGACAGTGAGAGAACATTTCTTTTTTTGCTGAGTTTAGGTAGATCTACAGTATACAGTAGGGGTTTCTTTGTGTGTGAGTGTATCAAATCAAATCAAATCAAATGTATTAATATAGCCATTCGTACATCAGCTGATATCTCAAAGTGCTGTACAGAAACCCAGCCTAAAACCCCAAACAGCAAGCAATGCAGGTGTTGAAGCACGTTGGCTAGGAAAAACTCCATAGAAAGGCCAAAACCTAGGAAGAAACCTAGAGAGGAACCAGGCTATGAGGGGTGGCCAGTCCTCTTCTGGCTGTGCCGGGTGGAGATTATGACAGGACATGGCCAAGATGTTCAAATGTTCATAAATGACCAGCATGGTCAAATAATAGGTCCCAGATAATAGGTCTGGGACAGGTAGCACGTCCGGTGAACAGGTCAGGATTCCATAGCCGCAGGCAGAACAGTTGAAACTGGAGCAGCAGCACGGCCAGGTGGACTGCGGACAGCAAGGAGTCATCATGCCAGGTAGTCCTGAGGCTTGGTCCTAGGGCTCAGGATCTCCGAGAGAGAGAAAGAAAGAGAGAAAGAGAGAAAGAGAGAGAGAATTAAGAGAGAGCATACTTAAATTCACACAGGACACCCGATAAGACAGGAGAAGTACTCCAGATATAACAAACTGACCCTAGCCCCCCGACATATAAACTACTGCAGCATAAATACTGGAGGCTGAGACAGGAGGGGTCAGGAGACACTGTGGCCCCATCCAATGATACCCCCAGACAGGGCCAAACAAGAAGGATATAACCCCACCCACTTTGCCAAAGCACAGCCCCCACACCACTAGAGGGATATCTTCAATCACCAACTTACCATCCTGAGACAAGGCCGAGTATAGCCCACAAAGATCTCCACCATGGCACAACCCAAGGGGGGGCGCCAACCCAGACTGGAAGATCACAAGTGACTCAACCCACTCAAGTGACGCACCCCCCCTAGGGACGGCATGAAAGAGCACCAGTAAGCCAGTGACTCAGCCTCTGTAATAGGGTTAGAGGCAGAGAATCCCAGTGGAAAGAGGGGAACCGGCCAGGCAGAGACAGCAAGGGCGGTTCGTTGCTCCAGAGCCTTTCCGTTCAACTTCACACTCCTGAGCCAGACTACACTCAATCATATGACCCACTGAAGAGATGAGTCTTCAGTAAAGACTTAAAGGTTCAAATGGAAGAGGCAAGTAGAAGGGGGAAAAAGTAAGGAACTTGTATGTCGGCCATGTAATAAAGAACATAAATGGTTAAAGAAAAGTGTGATAAATAAAAACATATACCAATTTCATTTAAAGACTAAAAAACAGACAGCTGTGCAATATAAGTTGCAAAATAGTTGGGAAGAGATTTTCGATGTGCCCATTCAATGGCACATGGTTTATGAATTGATACGCAAAACAACGCCGGATTCAAAACTTCACATTTTTCAATATAAATTACTATACAAAATTCTTGCAACTAATAGAATAGAATGTTATATATATGGGGGATACAATCTTCCCAGCAGAGTCATTAGATCATTTATTTTGGTATTGTCCACATGTAGGTTGTTTTTGGTCACAGGTCCAGGAATGGCTGAAGAATTGCAACATTTGCCTGGAACTAACATCACAGATAGCAATACTGGGTGATTTGAAAAGCCATAGTCAATCAATCAATAATATAATAATTATTTTAGCAAAAATGTTTATTTTTAATTTACAATCTGTAGAAGCTTTGAGAATAGGAAGGTTCAATTATTTTGTGAAGCATCACAGCACAGTTGAAAAATATATGGCAAGTAGAAATCCGAAATGCATGATGTTGAGAGACAGATGGGAGGGGTTGAATGGAGCTGAAAGGTGGGACTAATAACAAGATGTGTATAAGATGTATGGATTGAAGGTAGAAGCAGAAGTGTTTATTAATTTACTTCAATTGGGGGATCGGCGGTAGGGTTTGCGGGGAATAATAATAAAGGTATATTCTTTTAAAAAGTATGTATGTCTATATAGGTATGTGTATGTATATATGTGTATATATATGCATGCGTGTATGGATATATATATATTTACCCCAGAAATATGGGGGATTGGAAATGATGCAGACAATTACATTGGAAGCAACATTCTTTCCGCAATATTAAGCTGATCCACACTCAAATTATTATTTTTTTAATTAAAAAAAGACAAAGGTTGAGACCGAGTTTGCGTCTCTCACATGGGTAGGCAGGCCATTCCATAAAAAGGGAGCTCTATAGGAGAAAGCCCTGCCTCCAGCTGTTTGCTTAGAAATTCTAGGGACAATTAGGAGGCCTGCGTCTTGTGACCGTAGCGTACGTGTAGGTATGTACGGCAGGACCAAATCAGAGAGATAGGTAGGAGCAAGCCCATGTAATGCTTTGTAAGTTAGCAGTGTAACGGCTTTCTTCCGTCGAAGGAGAGTCGGACCAAAATGCAGCGTGGGTAGTTCGATACATCTTTAATAAGGAAAAAACACGAACAAATACAAAAACAAGAAACGGAACGTGAAAACCTATACAGCCTATCTGGTGACTACAAACACACTGAGACAGGAACAATCACCCACAAAACACACAGTGAAACCCAGGCTACCTAAATATGGTTCCCAATCAGAGACAACGAGAATCACCTGACTCTGATTGAGAACCTGCATCAGGCAGCCATAGCCTATGCTAGACACCCCTACTCAGCCACAATCCCAATGCCTACTAAAACCCCAATACGAAAACACAACACAAAATAAACCCATGTCACACCCTGGCCTGACCAAATAAATATATAAACACAAAATACTAAGACCAGGGCGTGACAAGCAGCAAAACCTTGAAATCAGCCCTTGCCTTGACAGGAAGCCAGTGTAGGGAGGCTAGCACTGGAGTAATATGATCAAATGTTTGGGTTCTAGTCAGGATTCTAGCAGCCGTATTTAGCACTAACTGAAGTTTATTCAGTGCTTTACCCGGGTAGCTGGAAAGTAGAGCATTGCAGTAGTCTAACCTAGAAGTAACAAAGCATTGATTAATTTTTCTGCATAATTTTTAGACAGAAAGTTTCTGATTTTTGCAAATCTGTACAACCATTAAGATTAATTGTCAGATTCAACAGAAGATCTCTCACCTAGAACAAGCATCTCTGTTTTGTCCGAGTTTAAAAGTAGAAAGTTTGCAGCCATCCACTTCCTTATGTCTGAAACACAGGCTTCTAGCGAGGGCAATTTTGGGGCTTCATCATGTTTCATTGAAATGTACAGCTGTGTGTCATCCGCATAGCAGGGAAAGTTAACATTATATTTTCAAATGACATCCCCAAGAGGTAAAATATATAGTGAAAACAATAGTGGTCATAAAACGGAACCTTGAGGAACACCGAAATTTACAGTTGATTTGTCAGAGGACAAACCATTCACACAGACAAACTGATATATCTTTTCGACAGATAAGATCTAAACCAGGCCAGAACTTGTCCGTGTAGACCAATTTGGGTTTCCAATCTCTCCAAAAGAATGTGGTGATCGATGGTATCAAAAGCAGCACTAAGGTCTAGGAGCACGAGGACAGATGCAGAGCCTCGGTGTGATGCCATTAAAAGGTCATTTACCACCTTCACAAGTGCAGTCTCAGTGCTATGATGGGGTCTAAAACCAGACTGAAGCATTTCGTATACATTGTTTGTCTTCAGGAAAGCAACATTTTTGAGAGGAATGGAAGATTCGATATAGGCCGATAGTTTTTTATATTTTCTAGGTCAGGGTTTGGCTTTTTCAAGATAGGCTTTATTACTGCCACTTTTAGTGAGTTTGGTACACATCCAGTGGATAGAGAGCCATTTATTATGTTCAACATAGGAGGACCAAGCACAGGAAGCAGCTCTTTCAGTAGTTTAGTTGGAATAGGGTCCAGTATGCAGCTTCAAGGTTTAGAGGCCATGATTATTTTCATCATTGTGTCAAGAAATATAGTACTAAAACACTTGGGTGTCTCTCTTGATCAGGACAACTGAGCTTTGAAGGAATACGCAGATTTAAAGAGGAGTCCGTAATTTGCTTTCTAATAATCATGATCTTTTCCTCAAAGAAGTTCATGAATTTATTACTGTTGAAGTATGTTTGTAGACATGTTGTATGTTTGTATGACATGCTGGGCTTGGTTGCTTCTCTCCTGTGTTCCTCACAACTCTGTCATCCAATTCACTTGTTCTTTCACACTCCATCCCAACCACTTAGTGTTGTCTCCCCACTGTGACAGGCTTCCAACAGCTGTTTACCGACTGCTGTCTCCATTGAATTAGGAATTAGAACTCAAATTGTCTCCACCTAGGCACACCATATCAGACACTCAACCAACTCTGTTTTTACCCTCGCAAAAACAGCTTCATAATGCATTCACAAATCTGTGATTAAAATATGACAAGGACGGGTGTGTTATTCACTCATTTTCACTCTCACACTCTGCATTGTCGCTGGGGAGACGTGAGGAGAGGTGTTGATTTTGGGATGTCTTTCTTTCTGTCAACAGCTACCGGACCTTCGTCTCAGAGGACGCTGGGCCTAACACACTGGTTGCCACGGTGCTTGCCAAGGACCCCGACGGTGATGGAATCACCTACAAAATCACAACGGGCAACCACGAAGGCAACTTTGTTATCGACAGCCAGAAAGGTGAGACATATTGTTTACACCCCTCCCGTCCTCTTCCTCAGCGAGTCCCGCTGCTCTCCCTCCTCCCCATCCCTTCTTGTAGATATTACACTAGATGGGTGAAATTAATTGTTGTGCGATCCGCTTTGGCTGCGGTTTACTTTTAGTGCAGCTGATTTTGTCATTACAAATGTCATCAAAGGTTTGCTCCAATGTCCCGCCTTTAGCCCACCAAGGAAGCAATTTGAAATCGAAAATGTGTTAAAGGCCTAAACTAATTTCATAGCCCTCCCCACCTTGGGTAAATTGCACCATTGAATCTGCATATCACATTAAAGGGTAATAAGATTACTTTGACAAATTCAATTACTCTGGAACTTCAAGGTGCAATTTCCTTTGTTCATTTCCACTGATAGTAACTGTCAGCCGAAAGGGGAGATTTCTCAACCATATAAATAAATAAAATAAATAAAAAGCCATATAACCCTGATTGGTACCTGCTATTCATCCATGTCACTTCAATTGCTTTAAAAGTCTGTAGAACCGCTCTTCTAAAATGACTTGTTCTCACACATTTGGATTGCATTTTGTTTCTGCATTTTGCTTCCCCTCCAGCATGAATATTGAATGAATAACTGTTGTACATGTAAAAATGCTATCATGCACATCCATGGAGCCCCTGTGATAGGATTCAAGCTCCTTACTGTTCACAGTCATGTAACTGTCAGACCGGCCCGACTTAGCATCAGTGTATACATCCTGCTGCTACTGTATGACCATTTTACACGCTATTATTGGACCCTATTATCTCTTACACTCACCTATGGAGCGGCCTGGGCTCACTGGAGGGGTTTAACCCTTGCATTACTCACATGATTAAACTGATGATTTTCTTAAAAAAAAAACGATTTCAAACAATTTCTCATAGCTTCTTATTTGGTTGAAATCCTTCACGGATCATATACAGTTGAAGTCGGAAGTTTACATACACTTAGGTTGGAGTCATTAAAACTCCACACTCCACAAATTTCTTGTTAACAAACTATTGTTTTGGCAAGTCGGTTAGGACATCTACTTAGTGCATGACTCAAGTTATTTTTCAAATAATTGTTTACAGACTGATTAGTTCACTTATAATTTACTGTATCACAATTCCAGTGGGTCAGAAGTTTACATACACTAAGTTGACTGTGCCTTTAAACAGCTTGGAAAATGCCAGAAAATGATGTCATGGCTTTATAAGCCTTTGATTGGCTAATTGACGTCATTTGAGTCAATTGGAGGTTTACCTGCATTTGCATGTATTTCAAGGCCTACCGTCAAACTCAGTGCCTCTTTGCTTGACATCATGGGAAAATCTAAAGAAATCAGCCAAGACCTCAGAAAAAAAGTGTAGACCTTCACAAGTCTGGTACATCCTTGGGAGCAATTTCCAAATGCCTGAAGGTACCACGTTCATCTGTACAAACAATAGTACGCAAGTATAAACACCATAGGACCATGCAGCCGTCATACCGCTCAGGAAGGAGACGTGTTCTGTTTCCTAGAGATGAAAGTACTTTGGTGCGAAAAGTGCAAATCAATCCCAGAACAACATCAAAGGTCCTTGTGAAGATGCTGGAGGAAACTGGTACAAAAGTATCTATATCCACTGTAAAACGAGTCCTATATCGACATAAACTGAAACGCCGCTCAGCAAGGAAGAAACCACTGCTCCAGAACCGCCATAAAAAAGCCAGACTACTGTTTGCAACTGCACATGGGGACAAAGATCGTACTTTTTGGAGAAATGTCCTCTGGTCTGATGAAACAAAAATAGAACTGTTTGGCCATAATAACCATCATTATGTTTGGAGGATAAAGGGGGAGGCTTGCAAGCCGAAGAACACCATCCCAACCGTGAAGCACAGGGGTGGCAGCATCATGTTGTGGGGGTGTTTTGCTGCTGGAAGGTCTGGTGCACTTCACAAAATAGATGGCTTCATGAGGAAATAAAATGATGTGGATATATTGAAGCAACATCTCAAGACATCAGTCAGGAAGTTAAAGCTTGGTCACAAATGGACAATGACCCCAAGCATACTTCCAAAGTTGACAACAAACTCAAGGTACTGGAGTGGCCTTCACAAAGCCCTGACCTCAATCCCATAGAAAATGTGTGGGCAGAGCTGAAAACGCGTGTGCGAGCAAAGAGGCCTACAAACCCAGTTACACCAAGAGGCCTACAGACTCAGTTACACCAGCTCTATCAGGAGGAATGGGCCAAAATTCACCCAACTTATTGTGGGAAGCTTGTGGAAGGCTACCCGAAACGTTTGACCCAAGTTAAATAATTTAAAGGCAATGCTACCAAATACTAATTGAGTGTATGTAAACTTCTGACCCACTGGGAATGTGAGGAAAGAAATAAACCTGAAATAAATCATTCTCTCTACTATTATTCTGACATTTCACATTCTAAAAAATAAAGTAGTGATCCTAACTGACCTCAGACATTTTTTACTAGGATTAAATGTAAGGAATTGTGAAAAACTGAGTTTGAATGGAGCGTCTGCTAAATGACTTAAATGTAAATGTATGTAAACTTCTGACTTCAACTGTACTTTAGCAGTCATTAGTTTAGAGGCGAAGAAAATATTCCACACACACACACACACACACACACACACACACACACACACAAGCCCCACCCCCATCGCATCACTCTCTCTCTCTCTCTTTTAGAGATCAAAGTATTTATTACTCCACGGATCGTTCATTCATGGGATTTTTTTCTCGGGGACAGATGGGCTGTGTTAATTTGACTGTAACTCAGCGTAGAATATGTTTCCTGAGATTGAATACCGTTCTTAGGATTCAAACAGCAAAGTCAATAAGATGATCACACTCTTTGTATTAAAGACATAAATACAAAGCCTCCGTTCTCAGCACGGGGGAAGTATTTACCGAGACGACAGGCAAAATGTTTCCTCCAATAAACAGGTAGATCATGTCTACAGCTAATGGGCACGACCCTTCTCCTTTTCCCTTTTTAGTGGATCGTTGTTTGTCTGTGAAGAGTCCATATTGAAGAAGTGTTCTAATTCATCGGCAGGCTGATGAAGAAATCCCATTGGTGTAGGAGTAGTAATGGTTCATCATGCTGTCCTCTCTCAGTGTCACTAGTTTAGTGGGAGTATTTTTTGTCATGCTTGGGATGTGAGGTTTATATAACGTCCCCCATTGCCTCGCCCCATTCTGCACCCCTTTCTCCCTAGGGGGCGAATGTAGTTCCTACCTCAGTGTCTTTGCCTTTCAGGGCTCCATCCCGCTGTTTTGGGAGCCTAGACGATGATTAGAGTTGGCGTTGAGAGAGGAGCATCGGCTCCCCATCCCTCCCCCCTGCCAACCCCCTCCCTTCCATCATACGAAGCGACGTGTGCTCAGTGACCCCTGGAGAAACATCTTCTCCATCTTTGACGAGCAATGATATGTGCTGGCCGGGTCTCATCGACCATGTTTAGCAGATTAAGCAAGGGCTGTGACGCACACTGCTGCATGCCTCGGCCTGCCTGACCCAGCACTGTCACACACTCACACTAACACAAACGCGCGCGCACACACACATGCTTGGACACACGCGCGCACACATGCGCATACATTCATACATGTATACAAGCACACACACGTACACATTCTTTCACACACGTGCATGCGCACAAACATCAATTCCATCCATACAGCCGGGACACATATCTTATCGAATGGAAGGGACACAGAATATGTTTTTTTTTCTTCTTGGAATGTTATAACTCTGGCTGACCCTTTTTCGGAGCAGTCTTTAGAGTCAAGTCGAGATGATTATGTCATCATAACACATTCTCCTCCAGATAGATACTGATGTACGGCAGGCCTCACAGGCAGCTTGTTGATCAATTTGTCACATTCTTCCACAAAGTAATGGTGTGAATACTACCAATACTACACCATGTGAAAGGCCTGTGGAACATCATTCTGAGTGTGTGCAGAGCTCTTCTCTCCCTGGGCTGCTGGGAGTATGTGACATGTCCTCCTGAGGCTACACGCTCTCTTTCAACAGGCTCTCTCTTATAGGACCAGCTCCCTGGCCTGTGGTGCAGCTAGTCTCTCTCTTATAGGACCAGCTCCCTGGCCTGTGGTGCAGCTAGTCTCTCTCTTATAGGACCAGCTCCCTGGCCTGTGGTGCAGCTAGTCTCTCTCTTATAGGACCAGCTCCCTGGCCTGTGGTGCAGCTAGTCTCTCTCTTATAGGACCAGCTCCCTGGCCTGTGGTGCAGCTAGTCTCTCTCTTATAGGACCAGCTCCCTGGCCTGTGGTGCAGCTAGTCTCTCTCTTATAGGACCAGCTCCCTGGCCTGTGGTGCAGCTAGTCTCTCTCTTATAGGACCAGCTCCCTGGCCTGTGGTGCAGCTAGTCTCTCTCTTATAGGACCAGCTCCCTGGCCTGTGGTGCAGCTAGTCTCTCTCTTATAGGACCAGCTCCCTGGCCTGTGGTGCAGCTAGTCTCTCTCTTATAGGACCAGCTCCCTGGCCTGTGGTGCATCTAGTTTCTCTCTTATAGGACCAGCTCCCTGGCCTGTGGTGCAGCTAGTATCTCTCTTATAGGACCAGCTCCCTGGCCTGTGGTGCAGCTAGTCTCTCTCTTATAGGACCAGCTCCCTGGCCTGTGGTGCAGCTAGTCTCTCTCTTATAGGACCAGCTCCCTGGCCTGTGGTGCAGCTAGTCTCTCTCTTATAGGACCAGCTCCCTGGCCTGTGGTGCAGCTAGTCTCTCTCTTATAGGACCAGCTCCCTGGCCCGTGGTGCAGCTAGTCTCTCTCTTATAGGACCAGCTCCCTGGCCTTTGGTGCAGCTAGTCTCTCTCTTATAGGACCAGCTCCCTGGCCTGTGGTGCAGCTAGTCTCTCTCTTATAGGACCAGCTCCCTGGCCTGTGGTGCATCTAGTTTCTCTCTTATAGGACCAGCTCCCTGGCCTGTGGTGCAGCTCGTCTCTCTCTTATAGGACCAGCTCCCTGGCCTGTGGTGCAGCTAGTCTCTCTCTTATAGGACCAGCTCCCTGGCCTGTGGTGCAGCTAGTCTCTCTCTTATAGGACCAGCTCCCTGGCCTGTGGTGCAGCTAGTCTCTCTCTTATATGACCAGCTCCCTGGCCCGTGGTGCAGCTAGTCTCTCTCTTATAGGACCAGCTCCCTGGCCCGTGGTGAAGATAGTCTCTCTCTTATAGGACCAGCTCCCTGGCCTGTGGTGCAGCTAGTCTCTCTCTTATAGGACCAGCTCCCTGGCCTGTGGTGCAGCTAGTCTCTCTCTTATAGGACCAGCTCCCTGGCCTGTGGTGCAGCTAGTCTCTCTCTTATAGGACCAGCTCCCTGGCCTGTGGTGCAGCTAGTCTCTCTCTTATAGGACCAGCTCCCTGGCCTGTGGTGCATCTAGTTTCTCTCTTATAGGACCAGCTCCCTGGCCTGTGGTGCAGCTAGTATCTCTCTTATAGGACCAGCTCCTTGGCCTGTGGTGCAGCTAGTCTCTCTCTTATAGGACCAGCTCCCTGGCCTGTGGTGCAGCTAGTCTCTCTCTTATAGGACCAGCTCCCTGGCCTGTTGTGCAGCTAGTCTCTCTCTTCTAGGACCAGCTCCCTGGCCTGTGGTGCAGCTAGTCTCTCTCTTGTAGGATCAGCTCCCTGGCCTGTGGTGCAGCTAGTCTCTCTCGTATAGGACCAGCTCCCTGGCCTGTGGTGCAGCTAGTCTCTCTCATGTATGATCAGCTCCCTGGCCTGTGGTACAGCTAGTCTCTCTCTTATAGGACCAGCTCCCTGGCCCGTGGTGCAGCTAGTCTCTCTCTTATAGGACCAGCTCCCTGGCCTGTGGTGCAGCTAGTCTCTCTCTTGTATGACCAGCTCCCTAGCCTGTGGTGCAGCTAGTCTCTCTCTTATAGGATGAGCTCCCTGGCCTGTGGTGCAGCTAGTCTCTCTCTTATAGGACAATCTCCCTGGCCTATGGTACTGCTAGTACAGGCCATCTACCCCGATGAAACCAGTCATTCTGACAAGTTCTCCCAGGCAGCCTCCTCCATGGCAGCTAGTGCCCCATACTCCCCCCACACACCCTGCCCCTATCCCTGCTCCACGCTGTCATGTCATATTATAATTGATTACATTTTCCTCATGGCCCGGCTGTGCTACTGTAGCGCTCGCACCACGCCTCATTTCATTGACAGGATGTCTCCTGATTCCCTAATGGCTGGTTGTTGTATGGCCCTCAGCATCTCACCCCTCCTCTCCCCTTCCTCTCCCCCTCCTTTCACCTTCCTCTCCCCCTCCACTTTCCCTCCTCTCCCCCTCCATTCACCTACCTCTCACCCTCCTCTTACCCTCCTCTCCCCTCCTTTCACCCTCCTTCCCCCTCCACTTTCCCTCCTCCCCCTCCTTTCACCCTCCTTTCACCCTCCTCTTACCCTCCTCTCCCCCTCCACTTTCCCTCCTCTCCTCTTCATCTAACCCCTCCCCTCCTCTCCCCCTCCTCTCTTCCTCCTCTAAACCTCCTCTCCCGCTCTTCTCATCCTCCTCTCCTCCTCATCTCCCCCTCCACTCCCCCTCCCCCACCTCTTCCCCTCCTGTCTTCCTCCTCTCAACCACATCCCCCCTCTCACCCTCCTCTCAACCTCCTCTCCCCCTCCTCTCATCCTCCTCCCACCCTCCTCTCATCCTCCTCTCCTCCCCATCTCCCCCTCCACTCCCCCTCTCCACCTCTTCCCCTCCTGTCTTCCTCCTTTCCCCCTCCTCTCATCTTCCTCTCTCGCTCCTCTCACCCTCCTCTCACCCTTCTTCTCCCCCTCTTCTCCTCTGACACTCAGTGTCTTTCATGTCACCGTGTTAGGCAGAGATAGACGGACTGCGCCTATCTCTAAAGAGGAACACTGTTAGGGTGTAATATGATTCCATCCAACGCAGACCCCGTGAAAGCCAAGGAAATGTATACAGTACCCAGTGCATCTCCAATGGTTGCATCTGTGCCTGTTTGAGTCTTAGAAGATAAGACAGAATGCATTAAGTGTGTCCGCAGCCCACACACACGGTTAGCAAACACCAAAGGCCTGATGAATACAACATGAAGAAAAAAAACCACTCGGAAGAGAGAGAAGGATGGAAATCTGACGCCCACATTAGGGATACAGCCAATAGGAAGTGAAGAAAAAGTCACCAAGGCACCGAGAAAAGGGGGACGGTCACCACGGAGGTGAGAGGAACCTCAGTCACACAGACAGCAGACGTACACCGTCCTTTGTTGTTTTATGCATCACCGAAGGGGGGATTGACAACCGCCTTTGTTGGATGCAGTCACGCGCTGGGAGAGATGTTGAGGAGGAGAGCGACACGGCTGTTCTACACACCAGATATGTCAGTCACGAACAAAGGAGCACAAGCAGACCCTCCAGGGTTGAATTCAGTTAATGCTGTTATATATACAGTATATGGGAAAACCAAAGGCACAAAGTGTCTAAAGCTGATAGAACAGCACGTTCTTGCATTTGCTGCCCTATATACATCAGTTAGGAGACCTTGAGAACGCAGAGGTTCACTCATTCATGGTGAGGTCATAACTTGTCTCTGATTGGTTGATGCAGGTCTGATCCGGCTGCGCTCCAGCCCACCTCCCAGACTCCAGGGGGTAGAGTACATCCTGAACGTCACAGCGACCGATGACAACGCCTCTGGTGGCCCCCAGGCCCTCTCATCCACCGCCCGGGTCATCGTCGGCGTGGACGACGTCAACAACAACAAACCTGTCTTTGGGAAGGTAAGCTTTGTTCTCACTGTCATGGTTTTGATATCTGTTTGGCTCTGAACATACATCTCTTTGCAGCTCATTGTGTTTCCCAGCCTCTGTCTCTCAGCCTTTACTATGGGGGCTTACTGTTAGAGTTAAATAAAGGTGTTGGCGGAGTTCTGAGATGAGCATCAGTACTCTCCGGTTGACTTCCAGACCTTAGTCTTTCTCTGTCCTTCCAAATCGCTCTTGTTTCTCAGTTTCTCTTATCTGTTTATTGCAGCTCCCCTCCCTCTCCCTCTATCTCCTCTATTTATTGCCTCTCCTTCTCCGTCCTCCAGAGGTGTGATTAGCCGGCCGACCCACTCTATTTCTAGATCAGCTACGGGTTTTTAATGAAGTGTTTGAAAGATATGCCGAATCATCACAGCCCTACCTGTTTTCTGCCGAAGTTTCAATTTTAAATTACATGAGTTTTGCCTTTGAGATATTTGAAGCTAATTGTGCCTCGCACAGTAAAGCTAGCTAACTAGCATTTTATACATATGCGTGTTTCACATGTTAGGCTGCAAGATGAGCTTCAACCTTTTCTTCAAGTTCCCTCAGGACTCCTTCATGCTTAGTTTTTTAAATTGTTTTATGTTGTATTTATTTTAGCTAACATGCTCAAACAATAGTTGAACTGATGTGTGGACAAGGGAGAGAAAAAAGGCCAAAGAGAAAGTGTTTTAAGAATAAAACACAGCTGGATCACTTTTCCTGTGTGCTCAGTTTTTCCTCCTCTGTGCAGGCAGCAGACAGCAGACAGAGAGAAGAGAGAAAGCGGTGTTTATGTTGTTTTGTGCCCCTGGCCCTCCTGCTCCTGTGAGTTTGGCCGAGGTTCAGGCAGTTCCTGTGGATTTGTGAGCATCAGTGACTCAGGGACTCCTAAGAGAAGGGCCTGGGTTGGGTTGTCTGTGAGAGTGCCAGGTCCTGAAGCTTCCTAAGAGGGGGGGGGGGGTACATGCAACTGGATAGGGAGGGGGGGGGCACTGTTTGAGATCCACCACAGCCCTCCCATCCCTGACTGGGACTCCCTTAGGGACACCTGACCTCTGAAAACACATTGAATTTGGGCCTGGAAGACTGTGACTGTTGGTTAGAGGAGGAGGTGGCAGAGGAGAGGGAGAGGAGGGTGGAAGAGGAGCTCCCTTGTCATTAATTAGATGTCAGAACTAAGCATCAAAGACGAGCTGCTGAATTGATCTGGGATCTTTTTGTCATTTGAAACGCTGTCTCTGTCTGAGGCCAAAATGAGCCATCTGATGATGGCAGAGAGACGGGATTTGGAAGGTTTGACTGTTTTCCCTTCACACACACACACCGAGCAAGCGCTCAGATGACGATGAGGAAGGAAGGAAGGTGTGTGGGCGTCGGAGCACATCCGAATTATCCAGGCTTACTCCGTATCTCTGTGGATCTTCTTCGATGGAATTGATTCAAGGCCGCTTTAATTATAAAACACAGATGAATCTCTACAGAGCAAAACATAGAGGGATTAATGAGAGACAGTTCCTCCTCAAACCCCTTTCTCCCCCTCTCTCTCCCTCTCTCTACTTCTTCTCTTCTAATACTCTATTCCCTTTCTCCTCCTTTTCTATAACTCCTTTCAATGATTCACTCCTATCTCTCTGCCCTCGTTCCACTGTCCGTCTCCCCTTTTCCCTTGTCTTTGACTATTTCATAACTGCCTCCCATCCCTCTGTCTTTCATTCCCTCCACACATGTCCTCAATAAACTGAATGACCTTTTTCTTTAATTTCATCCCCTTCTATGCATCCTATTCCTCTGTCATTTGGTAACTGGCATTCTTCCATTACCCATCCTCTTCTCTTCTCTTCTCTTCTCTTCTCTTCTCTTCTCTTCTCTTCTCTTCTCTTCTCTTCTCTCTCTCTCTCTCTTTTTCACTCTATCCCACTATCCCTGTCCGTCTCCCCTTTCCCCCTCAGTGCCAGCAGTACAGGGAGCGGACAACGGTGCTGGAGAACCAGTCTGCGGGAACGTTTGTCCTCCAGGTCCACGCCGTGGATGCAGACGAGGGCTCCAATGGGAGAGTCACCTATGGATTCATGCACAAAGACAGCACTGTGCCTGCCTTCAGTATCCACCCAGACACAGGTACCGTACAGTCCAACTTCACGGTTTGGTTGTGGACCCTAGCAGCATCCCCATAGTGTTTAGGCCTTGTGTCATCTGGTACTGAAAGGGTTACAAGTCTCTGGATCGCTTTGGAACTACCTTGAAGTATTTAATGAATTCCAAAGTTCAAACTAATTCACTTTAATGACACCCTTTCAAAATGTGCCGGCACTCAAAAGGGGAAGAAAAGACTGCGGTTCAACAAAAAAAAAAAATGCACAAGCCCTCGTTTAAAAAGGAATTGCTTTATGAAATGTAACTGTTCAGTCGACGTCAATCATGAGCCTTTTATAGAGGAGAGAAAGGAGTGAAAGGAGAGGGGATTGGCTTTGCATGAACTGTTAGGAATCCTCGGAATGACTTTGATTTGAATTCAAGTGCAATTTACAAAACACCAAACATTTCATCATCAACTTCAATAGCACGTCAATTACGGTGTACTCACGTCCTTCATTCGTGTATTGATATCTGTAATTACATGGCATTACGCTCGCTAAACATAATACATGATATTCATTAAGTGGCATAGATGAGCTGACCATGTGTAAACAGTAACCAACACCCTGGCAGTAATAGCGTTTGAGAGAAAATGTTGTGTCCGGTCTGCCTTTGTCCGTTGCCCTAGCAACCACTGTACAACACTGTTCCCTCAGGTGTGATAGTGACGTCCAGGAAGTTTGACCGCGAGCGTCAGCGGGAGTACGCGGTGACGGTGACCGCCACGGACCAGGCAGCAGACCCCCTCATAGGGATCTGTCAACTCAACATCCTCATTCTCGACGAGAACGACAACAGCCCCAAGTTTGAGAACCTACGCTATGAGTGTAGGTTCTCTCTCGCACACACATGCACATAGACATGCAAAAGCACACAAAAAAATGCACTCACACGCACTCACACACATATGCACATAATCCAGTCCTACTATCGATCCAGTAGTATTTGCAGATCATGTCTACCTGGTTAATGTTTCATTGACAGCACCAGATCCGTGTTCATCTCGCCAAGACATAGTTTAGTCAACAGAGCTAAGGCTCACAATGCTTTCATCCAATTGAATATGACGTGTTGTCTTCCCCACAGACTTCCTGCGGGAGGACACAATGATTGGCACCAGTTTCCTGCGTGTGGCGGCCCACGACGATGACTACAGCACCAATGCCGCCGTCACCTACTCCATGTCTAAAGAACAGCCAGAGTACCTGAGGGTGAACCCCCTAACCGGCTGGGTCTACGTCAACCAGCCCATCTCACAGGTCAGGAACCCAACCTTAACCCCTAACACTAAACCTAACAGAACCGTCACCCATCTCAGCTGCACGTTAAGTCGTACTGCCCCAGGTATCTGTTGGTTGAGATGAGACTCATTACAGGGAATAATTCTCACTTCAGCGAGAGTATAGAGGAAGTCTAACTCGATATTTTAAAAAGTCATTGTAAGCCAGCACAAATCTAACAAGCTAATGTTTGAGAGGTTTTTAGCCGTTTTCTTCTTCGCTGGCTAGTCTGTAAATGTCCCTCCTCGGGGGAGAATGTTTTATCACATAGCACGAAATGGGAAGCCTGGTGTAGCGAGGAGGTGTTATTATGAGTGCTCCCAGGGAAGCTGTTGCTATGACTACAGAGTTCCTCTGTCAGCAGAACACTGTTGGTAGCACTCTGTCAGATGAGACAGTGTCATTTACGTTCACCCGTTACTACCAATGTTCTACCAATGTCCAGTAGCATGAGCCAAATACAGTACAACCAGCATATGTCCCTGTCCCTCTGACACTCCCTGACACTGTCACCCTGCGTGACAGGCCTCTCACTGTAACCTAATCTACACAATCACAGGGGGGGGCTTATGTTTCACGACTTCTCTAGCTGTCCTGCCTCTTCACCCATGTCTAAACTGCTCTTATTTCACGTGTCATGTCACTGCCACGCTGTTGCTATGACTACAGAGGACCTACATCACCCGGGAAATAGTTGCCACGGACGGGGGGAACCGGAGCAGTTCGGTGGAGCTGTCCGTCACCATAACCAACGTGAAGAACCAGCCTCCTCAGTGGGACAGGGACAGCTTTGACGTGGTCATCCCAGAGAATACCGTCAGGGACACACCCATAGTGGTAAGATGGGGAACCGGGACAAACAGGCTACGTCCCAAATGGTATTCATTTCCCTATGTAGTGCACTCTGGTCAAAAGTAATGCGCCGAGTAGGGAATAGGGTGACATTTGGGATGTAGGGTTACTGTGTTGGTTGTATGTGGAGGAGAAATAGATTAAGTCATGTTTTAACAGACGCATGGGATTATATGTCCTGGGGGAGGTAGAGGGACTTAGGGGTTATCTTAGGGCAGAGTTGAACATGAATGATGATGGAATACAAATTAGGATGGGTATGGCAGATGTAACATGAAACAGGCACTCTGAGGTGCATGGGGTTAGAGAAAGGTGAGTTAAGGGGAGGTTGGGACATGATGACACACATTAGGTTAGATACGCATTACAGAAATGGGGCTGGTAACTTGAGGAGGGTATTTTGAGCTGTGAACCAGTGTTTTCCCAAGGCTTCAAAGCAAATAAAAGCATCATGGAGTAGACTTGTTTGATCTAACATTTAAAGTTGTTCATTATACGGCTCTTACTATACTGTACCTTACAAACACCTCAACGCTCGGTGCCACTAGCTGCCTTTACCATTTCACTGCAGTAATGCACAGTGATGCGTATTATGACGTGCTCTATGGACACCCAGCTATTATGGTCTACGGCAAAAGACGAGAGTCGATAATTCCCTCAGGGCTCAACCTCCATCCCTACTCTCCCATCCTCCCTCTCTCTGGCACTTGCTGTGTCCTGGGATAGCCCTACATCCTCATGGCAACTTACTCCAGCCAACACCCCCCCCCCCCTCCCTCTGCTCCCCCTCTCCCTGCCCATGTCCAGACTCATCCTCCATCGCCTCTATTTTAAGCCAACCGCTTCATTACTTCTACGAGCCAGGCTCTGGCAATCACGAGCGCTGGATTATTCATAGGCATTTACTTTTATTTTTTAACTAATGCATTGAAAATGAATTTGCTGAATTTCCTCTGGATCTTTTAGAAGCTATTAAGGCTATTAAAAATGCAGATGAATATTTCACTGAGAGTGATCGAGAGAGGGTGAGTGAGTGAGGGGAAATGAACAGGGAGAGCGAGAGTGAAGGTTTCCTTTGGAGTTCTAAGGGATCAGCAAGATACATTTGTACTCTTCGGGGAAGATTTAATGGGCCACAGTAGGTTGTAGTTGATCTGTAGAGCTGCTTGTTTTGCAGGCGGCCTGAAGCCTAAAGCTGTGAATTGACTGCTATTGTCCTCTGTTTTGACCTTTCTCGGTCTCCTCTCTGAACCCCAGACTATCAAGGCCACCTCTCCGCTGGGGGACCCTAGAGTGACCTATAACCTGGAGGATGGGATGGTGCCGGAGACCAACATGCCTGTACGCTTCTATCTCACCCCTAATCGTGAGGATGGCTCTGCCTCCATCCTGGTGGCTGAGCCCCTGGACTATGAGACCACCAGGAACTTCATACTGAGGGTCCGGGCTCAGAATGTGGCTGCAGTCCCTCTGGCTGCGTTCACTACGGTCCATCTGAACATCACAGGTAAGACAGAGCCGTGCAACCTGCTCATACAAACAACCCATAATACTTTCCCTTTTTACTTCCATCCCAGCAGCATCGACTCAACAATGTACACAACCATCTCTCTCTCTCTCTCTCTCTCTCTCTCTCTCTCTCTCTCTCGCTCTGTCTCTCTTTCTCTGTCTCTCTTTCTCTCTCTCTCTCTCTCTCTCTCTCTCTCTCTCCCTCTCTCGCTCTGTCTCTCTCTCTCTCTCTCTCTCTCTCTCTCTCTCTCTCTCTCTCTCGCTCTCTCTCTCTCTCTGTCTCTCTTTCTCTCTCTCTCTCTCTCTCTCTCTCTCTCTCTCTCTCTCTCTCTCTCTCTCTCTCTGTCTCTCTTTCTCTCTCTCTCTCTCTCTCTCTCTCTCTCTCTCTCTCGCTCTCTCTCGCTCTGTCTCTCTCTCGCTCTCTCTCTCTCTGTCTCTCTCTCTCTCTCTCTCTCTCTCTCTCTCTCTCGCTCTGTCTCTCTTTCTCTCTCTCTCGCTCTGTCTCTCTTTCTCTCTCTCTCTCTCTCTCTCTCTCTCTCGCTCTCTCTCTCTCTCTCTTTATGTCTCTGACACACACTCTCGCTCTCTCGCTCTCTCGCTCTCTCTCTCTCTCTCTCGCTCTGTCCCTCTTTCTCTCTCTCCTCCTGACTCTCTCTCTCCTCCAGACTAACCCCAGAAAGCATGATGTACTGGGCTTTCAACCTTTTTTATTCAAATCAAGTTGATTTCCAGTCTCCCGATCTGGGCTTAATTCCCCATTACCGCGGCTTCTTACTGCAGTTCAGCCCACCCCTGACCCTCTGTCCCAAAATAGCTTTCATACCCACCGTAGCCCAGATCCAGGCTCCCTCCTCTTATCCTCCCCCTTCCCTCTAACCAGACTTCATCTCCCCCTCTATCATTCATGAGAGTTAGTCTTAAACCAGAGAGACATAATTAATCTGGCCAGACCCTCCTCACTCCTTCTCCTCTCCCTTATCTGTCTTAATAAGTGAGCCTTCATTCTTCTCCAGAGGATGGAGGGAGGCAGGGAGGGCTGGAAAGAGGAGGGTTGTAATGGATTTAGGACCCATGTTTAATTCATAGATTAAGACATTTTCTGCAAAAAAAACAACATGGAAGTGCATCGTTACTCTGAATGCATCCGAGCCTGGACTAACTATCATGAAATGTCCTCTTCTAAAGAAAACCATTTTTGTAGAAGTTTCTTGTAAAGTTATTGCGATAGTTCTCTTTAACAGTTAAGAAAGAGGTAATTGAGTTCAATAGACAAATGACTCTAACAAGCTGTTTGTATCATTTCTCTGTGGAAACGGTTGAACGGTGACAAATAGCGTGAGCTCTCGAGTGTCACAAAGAGGTCTTTGAAATGGTTGAATACACCTCCAGGAGTTTGAAGGTCTCCATTAATCTCTGTCAACAAATGTTTAGCCACAGAGACTACCGGACACAGAATGGAGTCTGCTGCCACCGTGTTTTACAGCCAGCTGCGTGAACGACATTCTACTCCTTATAAAACTCTTTCACGGAGAAAATACTGAGCCAAATGATGACGGATAATGCTGGTGTTTTTCTCTGCTAGATGTGAACGACAATGTTCCCTTCTTCACCTCCTCCATCTACGAGGCGTCGGTCACAGAGGGGGCGGCGGTGGGGACGTTTGTCACGCAGGTGTCATCCAACGACCTGGACCTGGGACTCAACGGAAAGGTGACGGAACACTTTGGAATACTGGAAATACAAAACAAGCCTCCTATATCAGCACTCCTACTCTGAGGCCTTTTGTGGAGACATGTCCTGGTTCTTAGCAATTTCTCAGAAAATCTGGAGTATTTGAGGAACTCCAGGCCTAGTGTTGTCAACCGTTGTTTTTACTTTAAATCCTTGTGAACAACCCACCAGTATGTAACCGGATAAGCTGAAACCACTCAAGTGTAAACCCACAGTAGCAATTCCCCTTTTAATTTCACCTTGGAGTCTTACACTGAAGGTAGAAAATGGAAAAACCCATCCATAGTTCTGTAGGATGGTGATCCTCCACAAGGGTCTGCTTCCTGTAGCCCATAAAATCTGTACTTCGGTTTGGCTTCCTGAGCTGAGAGCAACACACTGTATAAAACATACAATACGGCACTTCACACATACTGAAGCTTCCCCCTTTCCTGCAGGTAAATTACCTGGTGGCCTCATGGGTGGAATATTATTCAGATTTTTCAGAATTGCATAATTAATAAACATTCAATTTTTTTCAACCCCCCCCGAAAATCGGGTGTTTCTATGTCAAACGGTTTTGTTTTATTTCAGTCATCTGTGATGTAATATTGAAATGTAAACTCTATACCTGACATGGTACAGAGGTCTTCGTTTTATACTTTGGTTTCAAAGTAGATCTGGAGACACACACACACACACACACACACACACACACACACACACACACACACACACACACACACACACACACACACACACAGCACTGTCTACATTTCCTGCTGCTTTTCTGTGTATCTCTTTCTTGATCTCTGTCTTGCTCTCTATGCACACACAATCATGCATGCACGCACATCCCCCACACACACACACACACACACACACACACACACACACACACACACACACACACACACACACACACACACACACACACACACACACACACACACACACAGCACTGTCTACATTTCCTGCTGCTTTTCTGTGTATCTCTTTCTTGATCTCTGTCTTGCTCTCTATGCACACACAATCATGCATGCACGCACACACGCACATCCCCACACACACACACACACAGACACACACACACACACACACACACGCACACCAACAGTACAGGGAGTCTACTCATAATTGAATTCCCAGTACGAGGACACCATGTCTATCGGCACAGGGGTGCATAAAATGTACTCAGTTCTTTGCAGGCACAGCGTCCTTGGCTGCTTAATTGCTTGCTCTTGTCGAGGCAGGCTGAATCATAGATACCATGCAGGCCCACGTTTAGATAATGAGGATCGTTGATGGGCGTGAATATGAAAATGATTTTTTTCACGCCTGTCTGTTTTTTTCTACCAATAACTTGACCCCGCCAACCTTTTTATTACGGCATTACATTTAATTCAGCCTTTAATTTGTGCTCTTCCCCTGTACGACCCAATTCATTTTTTGACCCATGCAGTTTCAATCCTCTCTCTCAAAGAATTTCGCTGAATAACTTCCTGTGGCTGTTGAATGCCATTCATAGCTCGTCGACGCAGCTTTTGTTCCGTTTGAATATTAAAATTAGGTTCATTCTTCTTTGGTGAATAGACTTCAGGCTCCTGCTTTAAACCAAATTATAACGACATAGCTTTGTTTTATTGATATAGAAATAAATTGTCACAGAGGGTCACATGTGGCTGGGTTGAATGAGATCTCTCTGCTCCAGAGTAGTTCATTCAAGTTTGGTTAAATAAGAATGTGTGCACACATCCACCCCAATAGAGAAATAAATGAATCATATGCATGGTGTTATAGACTATTTTTACAATAAACTATTGTTTGAATAAAACTATTATTCTCTCTCCCGTCTCACTCACCTACCTTTGGTGATCCTTACTCTGCATCTCTGTCTTCCTTGTCTCTCTCACGTCCATCCTTTCATACTCATCCCTTGTCTCTCTCACGTCCATCCTTTCATACTCATCCCTTGTCTCTCTCACGTCCATCCTTTCATACTCATCCCTTGTCTCTCTCACGTCCATCCTTTCATACTCATCCCTTGTCTCTCTCACGTCCATCCTTTCTTACTCATCCCTTGTTTATCTCCGACGTCCTTTCCTCTCTTTCCACTCTCTTTAACCTCATCCTTCATTCTCTTCTACCCTGGCCTCCTGCTCTCCCTCCACTTCTTCCTCCTCCTCCTCCTCTCTCTCTCTCTCTCTCTCTCTCTATCTCTCTCTCTCTCTCTCTCTCTCTCTCTCTCTGTCTGTCTCAGATCTCCTACTCCCTGCTAAACGACCGCAGTGGGGACTACCAGTACTTCCGGATTGATCCTGAGCTGGGCTCCATCTACACAGAGACCGTGTTTGACCGTGAGACCAAAGGCTCCTACCTGCTGGAGGTCAAGTCAGTGGACGGCTGGGAGTCAGCACGGCCCGGGAAACATGGACAGCCCAACTCAGGTGAGGCCAGCTCAGATCAGCTCATCAGCTCAACAGGGCTGGAGGATGGTAGAGGACGAGAGAGAGAACAGCAATGCATGCAGTATGCACACAGTAGCACGGCTTATCAAATTGTGACGACTTAGGAATACACTGTGCGCAATGTCTGAATACATTTCAATACATTTGAAAAATGACCCCATTTTCTGGCCAGCTTTGGTACTACAGTAGGAGAGCTGGGGTTTGGAAGGCTGTTTCAGGACGTCATTTAAGTCTGAGCTGCTGCTTGTCTCTTTGGTGGGGAGGGATCCTCTCTCTCTCTACCAAATGTGCGTATCTCTCCCCAGAGGGAACTCTCACCCGCTGATGAACAACTAGACAGGGTCTTAAGGAGAATGTATTTTTCATTCATATTATCATAGATTATTAAAAGTTGCTCTCAGAGGCGTCACTACAGACCCTGGTTCGATTCCAGGTTGTATCACAACCGGCCGGCCGTGATTGGGAGTCCCATAGGGCGGTGCACAATTGGCCCAGCGTTGTCCGGGTTAGGGGTAGGCTGTCATTGTAAATAAGAATTTGTTCTTATCTGACTTGCCTAGTTAAATAAAAAAATATATTTAAAAAATAAAGAGGATTAGAGACTAGGGGCTTCAGAAGGATGGAGACTCCTCTCAGAACACTGCTCTTTTGCTTAAGCATGTAGAAGGAGTCTATAGGGCCTTCAACCCTCCATCCCTCACTATCCGTCCATCCCCTCTCCCGCCCAGCAACAGGCACCTACAGCCTGTCTTATACAACATACTAACATGGGGGTGTGAATCGTGGGGAAAAAACACATTCAAACATGCAAACACACACACGTTCTCACGTTCTCAATCTCTCTCTCCCTCTCACTCGACGAAAGAGTATACTGAATGAAATTGGAGGATCCCAGGAGTAGGGCGATGTTGTGATCGATGACAGCTGTTCAAAAAAGAAAAGAAAGAAGACTAGACACAAGGATAGAGGAGTATTGAGGAGGGGTCGTAAACACGACCTTGATGCAATAGCAGTGTTTACGAGTAAAGAGCAATCTGTCACGGTGTTGACACTGTGTACTTGCCATGCTTCCCTGTGTGTGTCTGGAACACAGGAGAGGAGGAGACAAATCAATTGACGATGGCTGCATCTGCCCAACAGATATGTCCTCCTTCTCCTCTCCTCCGTCAGACTCAGAAAGGTGTAAAAAGTTGGAGGTTGTGGCTTGTTTTGCTGCCAGGCTGCATTATCTCTGTGTTAAACTGCGAGCCCTCCTTGCAACCAGCTTACATAATTGATCTTATCATGAAGAGTGTATTGCAAATGATGTTCCTTTTCATACTCATATCAAAGGGAGCATATTATATTGGGATGGACCCCACTCCCTCCTCCCCTCAAGGGTCTCTTTTCACATCTGCCTACGGATTGCTTCAGAAACGAAAGACTCAGACGGAGAGAGAGAGGGAGAGATCTGAGGAATAACAGAGGGTGAAGATAGGAGGATGGAGGGAGAAATAGAGGGATAAAGAAGAGCGAGGGAAAGAGGGGGGGGGGGATATGTTCAAGTTGACAGAATAAGAGCGGGACTGGCGTTTAATCTCTCACTCTGTGCTCTCTCTCTCCTTCCTTCAGACACGGCGTACGTGAGGGTTTTCATCAGCGATGTGAACGATAACAAGCCTGTCTTTGCTCAGACGGTGTATGAAGTCGACGTGGATGAGGATGCAGACGTGGGCTTTGCCATCCTCACTGTCAGTGCTAATGACGAGGATGAAGGTAAGTGGTGGAGAGGGAGGAAATTACTTCCCTGTCATTCACACTCTCCCGGGGCTCAGTGAACGTGTGAGAGGTTACGAGGGCTCTCCATCTATCCTCAGGTCATGACCCTGAACAAAAACAATACGGTTGAGATGCCCTAGTTGTCATCAAGGCAAAGGGTGGCTACTTTGAAAAATCTCAAATATAAAATATATTTTGATTTGTTTAACACTTTTTTGCTTACTACATGATTCCATATGTGTTATTTAAAAGTTGTTATGTCTTCACTATTATTCTGCAATGTACAAAATAGTAAAAAATAAAGAAAAACCCTGGAATGAGTACAGTAGGTGTGTCCAAACATTTGACTGTATGTTTCACATCGATTTCATGTTATAGATTGTTGGTGTGTCATATAACTTATCAAGGTACTGCAGTGTATACAGAATACAAATCAGCTTTTCTTTTCATACAAACTGCATAAGTCTCCATGTGGCTTCCCCAATAGCTCAGAAAGGACATCCTTAACATCCCAATAGGCTCATCAACTCCCAGGCCAGGTACTGCACACACACACAGCACACAGCAACTCTACTCTCTCTCTCGACTGCAGCAAGCCCTATAATAACTCTCCCCCTATGGGCACCATCCATACCCCTCTCCCATCCATCTCAACCTATACTAACACACTGTCATTTATTCACCTGACTCACCCTCATTCAGCCGGCTCTAGCTCACACGGACCGCTACAATAAATCCATTGTGAAGCATATCATCTCCTTCGGTGCTGCGCCAGCTAGCTAGCACGGTGAGGGCTCTTTATCAGTCCGCTATGGGAATAGGAGAGAAGGGGGGCGTAGCTTCATATTATCAGACATTTATCATGTTGGAGCGCGTAGGCCTGTGGAGCAGCAACCACCTCTCTGTGATGAATTGGCTCGGCCGCGCCGCCAGCTCCATCTCCGCAATCTCAACACACAGTGCGCCGCGTGAGGGGACAGTCTCCGGGCCACTTTGGGTAATAAAGCACACACACGGGGCCAGCTATGCTGATGGGCCGACACCCCAAGCAGATTATCACTACTGAGGGAGCCAGGGAACTAGGAACACAGAGAAAGAGAGAGAACAGAGTGGGAGAGAGAGAGAGAGAGACAGTGAGGTCTTTTTCCTTTACTGTGCTGATAAGAGTTCCTGGAAGTGGAATCAGATCGTTTCTTTTTGTTCTCCTCCTGTCAGCATAACAGCTTATAGCCAGGGGAAGTGGGACGTTTTTTTTTTTTAACACGTACAAGTGGGAATAGGATTTCTTGTGTTTGTTTTTTCATTTAGTTTGTTTACACTGCGTTGCTCGCTCTGTGCATGCATGGTCTCCACTGGGATTTGAACTCAGCCGCTTGAAGGGGGAAGGAAGCTCAAATGAAAACATATCTATTCACAGGTCATTCTAATGTTTCATTAGCACTGTTGCCAACACAACAAAATACTCAGGATTAGGGATTAGTCCTCTGTCCTGTTCTGGCGTCCTCACTTTCATGTTGCAAATAACCTATGAATATATTTTCTTTGGAGATTCCTCCATTCTCCCTCTCTTGAGTTGTAATGTATTGAATCTGACTGAGACTCCATTGAGTCTCCTCTCAATTATTGGATTCTGTATATAACTCCTGATCAGCTAATAGACCCTATTACAATTGCTTTGTGATGCATAAAAATGAAGAAACTTCCTGAAATGTCCAGCAGAACTGTTACCTGGATTCAGTCAGAACTCATTGGAAAACTAAAACTTTGATTCCTGAAAAATGTTAGCTATATATGTTAAATGATATGTATGTGATGCTCATGGTGTCCATATTCTGCTTACTACACACGTCTTAGTTACCACATCGTTCTGTTTAGGCGCCAATGCTAAGCTGCGCTACCAGATCACGTCTGGCAACACTGGCGGGGTTTTTGACGTGGAACCAGAGGTGGGCACCATCTTCATCGCCCAGCCTCTGGACTATGAGCGGAACAAGGGCTACAAGCTGCTGGTGCTGGCGTCGGACGGGAAGTGGGAGGACTATGCGGATGTGATGGTCAACGTGGTCAACAAGAACGACGAGGCGCCAGTGTTCACGGTCAACGAGTACTACGGTTCTGTGACTGAAGAGCTGGATGGATCGCCTGTGTTCGTGCTTCAGGTATGTGTGAAACGCTCATTGAGTCACGCAGTCATCTTCATCTGTCACGTTATTGTGGCAACAGATACAAGTGATCTATTAAGTCATCACATGTATTAGCAGACAATGAGGGAGAATCGTACGATATCAAGGATCAGACTTCTGAAGTCTCGTGAGAGTATTTTGCCGCCAACTCAACCGTGTTATACAACTCTGTCAACGTGAAAGACTGACATTTTCTCTTTCTGTTATCATTTGAACGCTTTTCCCTCAGTATCTCAAGAGCTTCAAATTATAAGGCTCTGTCTGCATTTTTGTCGAAACTGAGTTACTTGCATAGCGTTGCTTTGTCAAATATTCTGTACCCACTGCATACCCTAATTCAAGTTCAAAAGAATACAAGATAACAATCATTCCAACCAATTATCTCAGAATCATCTTTTTGCAGATGGAACCTTATAATTCCAAGGTCACACAATTCTGTCATTCAAAATGTGAGTCATTGTGCACCAGGAGGTTGCAGACACTCTATTTCCCAAGCCTTTATGTCCTCAGACTGAATTGCATGAGATGACATCATGCTATTTCATAAGGTTCTTCAGATGGGACATCTGGTACTAGCTTTAGACCATTAGCAGTTTCCCCTCACCACTCATTGGTTTCATTTCACCTACAGTACCTGACGCTCTGCAATTCTCATGACAGATTTAAATTCTCGTGGTAGATGTTGCTCTGCCTGGGGATTGATTTGGGGCTGAGGTCAGGAGAGTGAAAGTTGTGCACGTAGCCGATAAACTAGAGTTGATCACTGTGCAGAGCAGGTAGGTGTGAAGTTAACACTTCAACCAACCTGATGGATGACACCAAGTCAGCCAGCTTCAATAATTAAACAGTGCTGAACTCCATAAAAGAAGTTTGCAGGCTGCAGATTAAAAAGCTTCACAAGCACATTCCCTTTGATGTTGTAGGTAACTGCTACTGACCCAGATAAGGATGCTGACCAGGAGGCCCTGCGGTACTCCCTCCATGGCCAGGGAGCCGAGAGCGAGTTCATTATTGATGAGGTGACGGGGAAGATCTATGCTCAGAGGACTCTGAACCGGGAGGAGCGGGCCGTGTGGAGGTTTGTGGTCCTTGCCACAGATGAGGGCGGCGAGGGTCTGACCGGATTCACTGACATCATCATCAACGTGTGGGACATCAACGACAACGCGCCCATCTTCACCTGCGCCCCCGATTGTCATGGCAACGTGCCGGAGAACTCTGCCCCCGGCACCTCTGTCATGGAGATGACGGCCACCGACCTGGATGACTCGGCCGTGGGCCAGAACGCTGTGCTGTCCTACAGGATTGTGGGTAATGCGGGTACAGGTGGCGGCGGCTCTGACATGTTCAGCATTAACCCGTCCACGGGCACCATCTCGGTGGCAATGAGTGGCCTGGACCGGGAGCAGGCAGAGACCTACCTGCTGATGGTGGAGGCCAGGGACGGGGGTGGCATGATGGGCACGGGTACAGCCACCATCAGGGTGACAGATGTGAATGACCACGCACCCAGGTTCACGGAGCGATCCTGCCTCGCCAGGGTTCCTGAGAGCAGTGAGCCCAACGCGGTGGTGCTGGAGCTGTCTGCTGAGGACTGGGACACAGGCGAGAACGCCCAGCTCACATTCAGTGTGGTGGCAGGAGACCCAGAGCAGAAGTTTTCCATGGTGAGCCAACGGCAGGAGCAGCGTGGCACCCTGAGGCTGAAGAAGAGGCTGGACTACGAGAGGCCCAGTGAGCAGCTCTTCAACCTCACCCTGAAGGTCGAAGATCTGGACTTCTCCAGCTTTATCCACTGTGTCGTAGAGGTAGAGGACTGTAATGACCACGCACCCATCTTCATCGCGCTCTCCCAGCCGCCAGCGCCCCTGCCCGAGGATGTGCCCGTGGGCAGCAGCGTGGCCAGGCTGACGGCCAGCGACTCTGACTCAGGCCAAAACAAGGAGATCACCTACAAAATCCTCCAGGAGTCAGACCCTCTGGGCCAGTTCTCTGTAGACCAGTCTGGTCTAGTCACTGTGACCAGCGCTCTGGACAGAGAGACAGCAGCGCAACACAACCTGGTCGTCCTGGCTTCTGACCACGGCTCTCCGGCCTTGACGGGCAGCGCCACCATTCAGCTGGCCCTGCTGGACGTCAACGACAACGGGCCGGAGTTTGAGGCAACGTACGCTCCAGTGGTGTGGGAGAACGTCTCTGGTCCCCAGCTGGTCAGACTCAACCAGACCTCCACACTGCTGCGGGCCGTAGACCGAGACTCAGCGGAGAACGGATCTCCATTCTACTTCAGCCTTCCCTTAGAGCTACACCACAGCAACGACTTCTACCTGCAGGATAACGGAAACGGCACGGCCACCATCACAGCCCTGAGGGCCTTCGACCGGGAGAGGCAGAAAGAGTTCCTCCTACAGATCATCATGAGTGACAGCGGCCATCCACCCAAGACGGTCACCAACACTCTGACCATCACCATAGGAGACGAGAACGACCATGCTCACCAGGCGGGAGAGAAGGAGATTTTTGTCAACAGTCACAGAGGTGAGATCACTGCCATCATCAATACACTATAGCACATGTATTCATGCATAGCACAGCACCGAGAGAACAAATTCACAAAGCAATATATGAATGAGGAGCAAATCATTTGACCCTCAGTCTGACCTTTTCCAGGGCTTGAAGGTTTTGCTTCAACTGGGAGTTTATGGAAAGAAACCATGTCTCTTTTGTTGTTCTGGCGCCTGTTGTAAGAGCTGCTATAGGTGCGAGCAATTAGGTATAGCTGATTCTCTTTTCTACTCTTCAGGATTGACTATCTATTCCTGGTTTATACCTCTCCTTTCACAAAATGAGTCAATACATTTTGTTCCCCATTGTTGAAGTGCAGTGGAGAGTTGCTGGTAATATGTGTTGACTAGTTTCTTTCAGACACATTTTCTTGTTGCCTTGCAATGACCATGATGGCGTTTCTCTAGCTAGCTGTTTTCAGAACAGTGCTCTTTTTGACTATGCCTCTTCGTGACACACACACACACACACACACACACAGACACACACCCTTGAGAAAATCTATGTTCTTTGCCGACAGGGAGGATGCCGACCACTGTCCTGGGGAAGGTCTACGCCCCGGATCCTGATGATTGGGACAACAAGACCTATGCCTTTGACGGACATGTGCCCAAGTAAGACATCCCTAGCTCTCTTCATCTGTATTTCTCTCTCTTTCCCTCCCTCCCGTCGCCCTCTCTCAACGCGCCATAAACCTTGAGAGTGATGTCTCTCCCGACAGCCTCTCTGTCATTGATGTTGTGGACCTGCACCTGAGACGAAGGAGCGAGACGAGCAGAGCAGAGGAACCCTGAGCGACAGGGCGTTTTTGAGACGTTTGCCTTGAGATCTCTGTGAAGGCTCAGCAGCTACAGCAGTGTTCGGAACATGTCATACCATGTGACACCTTCGACGGCCTCACATCCAGAAGCATGACGACTACCACTGCTATAGCCCTGCACTCACATACAGAAACGAAGATTGACTGTAGCTTCCCCCCCCCCCCCCCCCCCAGAGAATCTGTTCTTTCAACACACATAGCTACAGTATGTTGTTGAATCTATACAGAGTTAATATTTAATCTAGCATCTCTCATCTTCACTCGAGTAGAGAAACTTCTGCATTACTCAATAGGGAAAAGGTTGGAATCCAGTTGACTAATTTTGACACTTCATATTAAACACAGTTGGATTTGAAGATGATAAACCATCTCATCTCAATGTCTCCTTCACTATTTGATGTGCCTGGGATCTTGCTTTGATTCCCGGTGTAATCAAACTTGAATGAGCTCAATTACAAAGGAAGTATGAAGTCGTGGACCACAAGGAGTTGCTTCCTCTCATCTTTTGCTCTTATCCCTTTTATAATCTCCCCTTCTCTCCCCTTCTTTCGTCTATCCTCTCCTCCCTCCTCCCTCCCCCCTCCCCCTCTATTCTCTCCTCCCCCATATTTTCTTATTTTCTCTTCTTATATCCTCTCTCTCTTATCTATTCCTTCTTTTATTCTGCTGTTTTGAATCATTGTGTCTTAATCTCCTCGCTCTGGTTCCCAAATTCTCTCAGTCATTTCTTCTCATTTATGTCAACCTAGTATTCATTCACAGTGGTGATACCACCAACTCTAACTACAGATGTACCCCAGGCTGCTCATTTTACATGCAATATATGAAGCATTGATGTTGCTGATGTGGTTTTTGATGCCTCCTCAGTTACTTCATCCTGAACAAGCGGACGGGATTCCTGATCATTAAGGAGAACACTCCCCCGGGCAGTTACGAGTTTCAGGTGTGCGTGTCAGACGGCGTGTGGCCAGACGCCGTCTCCGGGGTAACAGTGTATGTGAGGGAGCTGCGCGACGAGGCCATCTACAATTCTGGATCCCTGCGCCTGGCAGGTACAGTACAGTACACAAGTCCTCTGAACCTTGACCTACTGTATGACCTGGGACACATCAGGGGTCGGAATGTTTTATATGGTGTTATCGTATGAAGATGATTTCTTATGTTTATAAGAATGTATATTTTCAAGATACAATGTATGGGTTAGTAACAGTGGAAACATGTCATTCTTGGAAGTATGTAATTCTCAATTATAATTAGACAATGTTTTGCTTCCTCAGCACTTTCATTTTGGGCGTCAATTATAGTCTGATGCACCGCTTGTGTGTGTGAAAATGAAATATACTCTGGAAGAGATGGTCTATGGCTGAGGGGATTTTATGATTTCTGAGATATTTAAATGAAAAGAGAGAGAGGAATAGCGGAGGGAGTCATGGCTCATATAAGCTGATAAAGGGATTTGCTTCAAAAAAACAGCAGCAGGCAATGTAGTCACACCAACCAGGAGCCGTTACATTACAGCTGGTGATTATATACGATGTAACATTATTTATTTAAAGGGAACTGGGTAAACAGGACGTTTTACAATATGTACTGTAAGTGATGAAAATGGAACCAAAATCTTCCGTAATCAATGTTTGTTTACGCTCTGCTTCAGTCCATTTCATCTACAGTAGAGCCGCTTGGTTTCCTAAACTTCTTAGCCGGGTATTTCGAGTGCATCCTCTAAATGACAACAATATCCACTGCATTTAGAGAGCTGGAGAGTTTGTATTGATCGAAATGGCTCGTGGCATAAAATGTCTGTTGAAGGTGAGTGTTATTGGAAGCAATATGGCAACAACTGCTGTAGTGCTGAGAATTGAACCAGACTCAGACGCTCAACCTAGAGTGCAATTACCCTAATCAGTCCTGAGACCCCAGCAAGACTGTATTCATGTGACTTGTCCGCAAGCCCAGCCCATATATTTATCCTCACAATGAAGTGTTTTACCATTTTCTTTTTTAGGGAAACCAGGGCTACAAGTAGTAGAATTTAACATGAACAGTTGCGTTCATGAGTTTTACTGACAGATAGAAAAAACAAGGTCTGCCAAATCAAAACATTTATAGAAATGAATTGATATGAATATTGTAAGTACATAAATTATTTCCTCAGTGGGAAATGATTATCCAACGAGTCAGTTTCGACTGTTTCAAATGTGCGGCGTTTCCCTAGAAGAACCCCTTACCTTCGAATGACTCCTGAGTAGCGTGTGAGCATCATAGAGCAATGTGTTCGTGAGCGTCTCCGATTGTCATAGAGAGCTTTTAGTCGTTTGTTGCTTAAACCATTCGGACTCTACAGACGTTTTTACAGAAAGATCCGGGGCCTCTTCGAGATCCACCCTTGTCTCACAAACACCGATCTTGCTCAGCCCCCATTAATCACACAGACGTGGTTGGTATCTCCGGACGTAGAAGAAGTCGCCGATTCCAATGGTACAAAACCCGACGTCCGTAGCTGAAACACACAACGTTTAAACAGTGTTAGAAGTCCAAAACGTGCGGTGCTACAGTGGGACACATTGGGTTAAATATACATTTGTAGACACAACCCAGAAAATGTTAAATGTCAACACCAAGACTGCCCCCAATCCAAATGTATTTGTAAACAGCAATTACCTGAAGGTAATTGGGATTGTGAAAGCCATTTTCAGGTTATTTCACAAATAAAGCACTCTGTAAACATTCTCATGGATTCCAAGTCTGAAGGATTATGTAAAATTCTACTTATAGTATTACTGACATAGCTTCCTTGACATTTTAAATCCCATTTCAAGAACAAATGTGGAAGGCAATAAGGACATGTAGTGTTAAATCTTATTCTGGGAGATTAAGGCTCTTTGTGGAAAACTTGCAGGAGAATATGATTGAAAGGTGAAATGTGTGGTAAATAGTGAATCCTTGAGATGCCCACACCAGTTCACATAAGCATATATGACATCTTCAAAGAAACACACACACACACACACACACACACACACACACACACACACACACACACACACACACAGCTTTATTTTTGTGAAATTTCAGGACTTTTGGGGGGAGTAAAAATGTTTGACCATTACAAATCCTATTTTCCCTAACCCCTAACCCTTTAACCTAACCCTAAACCTAACCCTAACCTTAACCCAAAACCCTAAATCTAACCCTTAAGCTTAAAATAGCAAATTCAGGACATGAAGAAGTCTTTTTTTATTATTATTGTTTTCCTACCTTGTCTGGCCAACCAGGTGAATTATTAGGACATTAGGGTCCTGGTAAAGGAAGGTAGGAAAACAAGTACACACACACTTACTCTCTTTCGCTCTCTCTCTCAAACGCACAGCCCTCTGGGTAATGTCTTTTATGTGGGATAAAGAACTTTGAAACAGCTTGAGTGTGTCTTTTTCTGGCTGGGAGATTAGTTAGAAAAAGTTTCACATTTAATCCTTCATTCCATTCTCCCCCTTGCCTCACTTCTGTCTAACTCTGGGGCCCACCTCACCTGTTTGCATCTCTCCTGCTTCCTGCTTCATGCGATCAATAAAAATAGAAATTGGAAAAAATATCTTCAGTTCACCTCTGGGATTAACACCAATACTAACCTCTGAGTCTGTCTCAAGGTCCTATTGACCCAGTCAACTTAGACCCTCTACTCTGTCACCATCAGTGTGTCTGTCTGCTGACCTGACATGACAGGGGCATGCTAGTCTCTTTTAATGGAGGTAGTTTGTATTTACTGTGCCTTACGTATGTATTTGGACAGTGAAGCAAAAATTTGGCTGTGTCCTCCACCATTTTGGATTTGAGATCAAATGTTTTATATGAAGCAACAGTACAGAATGTCACCTTTTTATTTGAGGGTATTTTCATACATATCTGTTGCACCACTTAGAAATCAATGCACTTTATGTATCTAGTCCCCCCATTTGAAGGTGTAATAATTATTTTGACAAATTCACTTATGGTTTTTAGTTTAGTCAAAAGTTTAGTATTTTGTCCCATATTCCCAGCACACAATGACTACATCAAGCGTGACTCTACAAAGTTATTGGATGCATTTGCAGTTTGTTTTGTTTGTGTTTCGGGTTGTTGTGCCCAATAGAAACAAATGGTTAATGATTTAGTTTGTCATTTTGGAGTCACTTTTATTGTAAATAAGACTAGAATATGTGTCTGAACACTTTTACATTCATGTGGATGAATTAATCATGAAAGTTAAAGATGAAAGTGACTCCAAAATGACATTACATTATTTACAATTCATTTCTATTGGCCACAGCGTAATCCGAAACAGAACCACAGCAAATTGCAAATGCATCCAACAAGTTTGTAGTCACAAGCTTGATGTAGTCATTGCATGCTAGGAATATGGGACCAAATACGAAACCTTTGAATTAATGTTATATACTGTAAGTGAATTTGTCCAAATACTTATGACACCTTCAAATGTGGGAACTAGATACATAAAGTGCTTTCATTTGTGGAGTTGAATTCCAAAATACTATCCAATACTATCCAAAATACTAAACGTTGGGGAATTAGATTTTATTGTTTAATAGGCATCCCGTTAGCTGGACACCTGTCGACAACATCCGGTGAAATTGGAGGGCGCGCTATTCAAATAAATAATCGTAATATTAAACATTTATCAACATACAAGTATCTTATATCATTTAAAAGCTTAAATTCTTGTTAATCTAATTGCATTGTCCGATTTACAATAGGCTTTACAGCGAAAGCATACCATGCGATTGTTTGAGGACCGCGCCCCACATCAACATATTTTTCAACCAGCACAGGCTTCACAATATCACAAATAGCGATTAAATAAATAATTTACTTTTGAAAATCTTCCTCTGTTTGTAATCCCAAGGATCCCAGCTACAACATGAATGGTTAATTTTGTTAGATAAAATCCTTGTTTATTTCCCAAAAAGTCTGTTTAGTTGGCGCCATCAATTTCAGTAATCCACTTGTTCAACATGTAGACAAAGGAATCCAAAAACCTACCGCTAAACTTTGTTCAAACAAGTCAAACTACGTATCTAAACAATCTTCAGGTTCCCTAAAATGTAAATAAACTATAATATTTAATACGGAAAGAAGTAAGTTCAATAGAAAAGTAAAAGTGCGTGTCCTCTTCGTCACACGCCCACAGACTGATTTCAAACTGTGACTCTTTGTACCAAAACTCCAAATTCTTCCTCGTTTTGGAAGAAACAAGCCCGAAACCTTGAACAAAGACTTTTGACATCTAGTGGAAGCCATAGGAATTGCAATCTGGAGGTTTAAATTGCATAAGACCCATAGCTTTCCATTATTAGAGCCTGGGACCTTAAAAAAATCTAATAAATCAGGTTGGTTTTTCTTTGGATTTTTGACTACCATATTAATTGTGCTATAGTCTCATACATTATTTTAACCTCTAGTGACACCCCATCCCGTGAACGGGACCGTTGTCATCATCTGACACTAATTAGCATAACACAACAGACATAAATATTACTCGAAAATATTCCTATTCATGAAAATCACAAGTTAAATATATTGAGACACAGCTTAGCATTTTGTTAATCACCCTGTCATCTCAGATTTTCAAAATATGTTTACAGCCTAGCATAGCATTTTGTCCAGCTAGCAGCAGGTAACTTGGTCACGGAAATCAGAAAAGCATTCAAATTAAATCGTTTACCTTTGATGAGCTTCGGATGTTTTCACTCACGAGACTCCCAGTTAGATAGCAAATGTTCCTTTTTTCCAAAAATATTATTTTTGTAGGCGAAATAGCTCCGTTTGTTCTTCACGTTTTGGCTGAGAAATCGCCGTCACGAAAACGGCAAAAAATATTCCAAATTAGCTCCATAATATCGACAGAAACATGGCAAACAATGTTTATAATCAATCCTCAAGGTGTTTTTCAAATATCTATTCGATAATATATCCATCGGGACAATGAGTTTTTCAGTAGGACCGATTGGAGTAATGGCTACCTCTGTATTTTACGCGAGAATCTCTCTGGGAGCATCAGGTGACCACTTGCGCAATGTAGCCGCCTACGGGTATTCTTCAAACAGAAATGCGTAAAACTACGTCACAATGCTGTAGACACCTTCGGGAATACGGAGAAAGAGTAATCTGGTTGATAGCCCATTCACTGCTCAGTAGGGACACATTGGAACGAAGCGCTTTCAAAACACGAGGCACTTCCGGATTGGATTTTTCTCAGGCTTTCGCCTGCAACATCAGTTCTGTTATACTCACAGACAATATTTTTACAGTTTTGGAAACTTTAGAGTGTTTTCTATCCTAAGCTGTCAATTATATGCATATTCTAGCATCTTGTCCTGACAAAATATCCCATTTACTACGGGAACGTTTTTTTCTTTTTCAAAAATGAAAATACTGCCCCCTAGTCACAAAAGGTTAACATTTCTACAAACTTTAAAGTGTTTTCTATCCAATGCTACCAATTATTTGCATATCATGGCTTCTGGGCCTGAGTAGCAGGCAGTTTACTTTGGGCACGTCAGTCAAGCGGAAATTCAGGAAAATAGACCCTAGCCCCAAGATGTTTTAAAGAATTGAACATCTGTAGATGGACTACAGACAATTTATTGTTGAAAGTCAGCAGACATGCAGTTGGCATGTTACTGATAGTCTGTAGATAGTCCATCGGTTGATGCTCTACAAGTTTTACCATACCCTTAAATAAAGAACTTGTTATCTAATATCCAATAGCTTCAGTGTCCAAATAAATACTTAGGGGGGTGTATGTACGTGTCTTTGTTTTGTGTGCATGTGTGTGTGTGTGCGCTTGTGTGTGGGTTTGTGTGTATCCCCCTAATGCCCGTGGGAAGGAGAGTCAATGTGATCATTGCATTGGATCAAAGCCAGGTGTAAATCTGTCCCTCCATGTTAAAGACAGTCCCTGCCTGTCTCCCACAGCACTGGTAATGAGACCAGACAGATGGCTGCAGCATCCCCTCACTGAGCTCCATTTCCATTCTCTTATTGTCAATCTAGGATTCCTCCCTCTGTCTGCTCCCATGGCCTTAATCACACTGAGCAACACTGACACTCCTCGGGACCTAATGATCCCAGATTGACACAGCTCAGGTGTTCCCAGCATGACACTTAAAGCCTGCCGTCAGCGCGGGGATTAAGAGTTGGAGAGATGAGAGCACACAGACACACTACACATTGTCAGAAAGTTACACACACACTCACATATTTAGTCAGACAGTTACACACACTAAACTTTTTATTAACAACCAAATTCAAAAACATGAATTTATTAAACGTTTCATTCACCAGATATGACTATTGGAGCCATCTCCCTTATAACTATTTCTAACTATGTCACTGATATCATTAAAATTGGATGAAATCTCTTTTCCTTTCCTTTCCACCTGTCTCCTGTGTGCTAAAGAGTTTCGATTGGAGCAGTAGGGGGACCCTGTCTATGTCAAACAGGGCCCAGGGGACTGCGGGGAGTGGGGGTGGGCAGAGGTCAAGCCCAGGGCCCCTGCTCCAGCCCCAGCTCCCCTCTCTCTCCTAATCCCATGCTAGAAGGTGTCGGCTCAATTAGAGGAATCCTTGACTCAGGGGAGAGACGGCCTCGGCTCAGGAGCTCTCTCACCTTGGCACCCTCTCCTTGGCAACTCTTCCAAATTGAGGTTGAAGGCTGTTCCGTCCTCTCCCTCTCAATATCCCTGACATAGCCAGAGGGGTCTTTCTGTGTGAGCGTTGGCTGTGACTGTGACAATGTGTAGCAGGGATGGGTGGTGTCTGTCTTGCTGAGCCAGGGCCAGTGGCTCTCGGGCGGGGAGAGGGGAGGAGATTGACAGGGCCTGTCTGGTCAGGTCTGGGAACACATTCTGTTTATTGCCTGTAAGTTTCTCCTGCTCATTGAAGAGATTTGGGGGATGCATTAATTTAGCCTCGGAAAACGAGAGGGACGAGTCCTCTGGCATATGTTCTATTCTGAACTTGTATAACTTTGTTTGTTTGTGTGTCTATGTGTGGTGTGTTGCAGACGTCACAGCGAAGGAGTTTATTGAGCAGCGTGGTAGCTTGAGGAGTCGCTATGAACTGCTGGTGGACTTCCTGTCAGAGATGTTGGCGGTGGGCGTTGATGACATCAACGTCTTCAGCCTGATGGACGTCAGGGAGAGGACACTGGACGTGCGCTTCGCAGTGCACAGCAGTCCCTTCCTCAGAGCAGAGAGACTACAGGGATACCTCGCTGCTCACAAACAAAAGGTAATGATGACCCTGGAAGTTATCCTGTTGAATACACTATGACTTTCTTTGAGTAAGAAAATGAAAATAAAAGAACGATTGTGTGATTATTTTAACGAGCCTCACTCATTAAGCATCAGAAGATGCAACCCTAACTTGACCCCACTGAAAATACACACAGGATTAGTGGACAGAAGACATTTCCATATGTGGTCAAATTATGGAAAATACAGTCACTCAGGATTGTTGCCTATTTTGAAGAGAGGGGGATTTCAATCGAAAAAATGTGCAATATGTATTTGTGTAGCCTTCTGTTTTCCACATAATGAAACATGTAACCCTCTAGTTTTTTTGAGCTGGTTTTATGTGGATGTTACTAATGGATTATGTAACATTGCAATGTCAATTACAGTATAATATATCTGAACTGCTCTTGTGGTGCTGTCACTTTGAATACATTAGTTATAGCAGTATTGGACTGTATTCACCAGACCAGCTATAGATTATTGTGGGCTGTGGAGCCTTACAGTGTAGTTGTTACACAGGGACAATCTTTAAAGTTAAACCAGACTATTACACCGTGTTGGGCCAGTAACCAAAAGGTCGCTGGTTTGAATCCATGAGCCGACTAGGTGAAAAGTCTTGAGCACAAAACCTGTATTTGCTCTTTTAAGTCGCTCTGGATAAGAGATTCTGTAAAATTACTAAATGTACAATTTCAAAATTGTAATCATCCTCCTTACCCAACACTTAGTTTCGGCTTCCTTCTGTTCTGCCATCTCTTCATTGAGGCGCACATTCACTTCCTCTTTCATGCAGTTGAAAGCTAGAGAGAAATAGTGTAGGGAGAGAAAGAGAGAGAGAGGGGGATATACCGAGTTGGAGAAATCAGTGAAAGAGAGAACGAAAGACAGAAATAAAGAGAAAGGGAGAGAGAGAAGGAAAGGAGAAAGAGAGGTTGGGGATGCTTCAGGTGTGGCTTGTGGTTGGTCTGTGCTCTGTCATCTGGATTTCGTGTGCCCCTCTGAAAAGACATCGATCACAATGAGATGTGAAGTGTGGCGAGGGAAGATGAGCGAGGAGAGGGAAATAGGGAGGGGGGAAGGCTGTGGTTATTAAAGTTTGCAATTCTACAGTAATGCTCGGAAATATGAGAGACATAAATGGTATTTTCTCTCTCTCTCTCTCTTTCTCTGTTTCTTTCACGGCAATAGAGATTTCCCTTGCTGGTAGAGCATTTCAATTGTTAGTGCACCCCTGACAGTTTTAAGAAAGAACATATTGGTTTTCTGTGGTTAAATTCATTGATATGTAGACCAAGTTCTATGTTCCTCTTGTAGAAGTAATAAAGTGTCTAGAGAGAAGGGACGTTCTAGTTGATTTTGGAAAGTGAAAGGGGACCCTTTTGTGTTATAGATCTCTGCTTCCAGGCCTTTTGTTGTGAGACTTCATTTCTGGATTCTGTAATGTAAAATGGGTTGTCTGGATACATGGCCAATCCAAAAAGAATTATAAGTAAGTTGTATCGAAATATCCAAACATAGCCCTGCATACTCTTTGTCAGCGTCTTGCCAGTAGATGATATTGTGAAGGAAAATGCCTCCCCTAAGTCCCATAATATAAACTGTGTTTTGAAGTACACTACATGACAAAAAGAATGTGGACACAGCATTCCAAAATCATGGACATTAATATGGAGTTGGTCCCCCTTTTGCTGCTGTAACAGCCTCCACTCTTCTGGGAAGGCTTTCCACTAGATGTTGGAAAATTGCGGGGGCTTCCATTAGGCCACAAAAGCGTTAGTGAGCTGGTCAGGCACAGATGTTGGGCAATTAGGCCTGGCTCGCAGTCGGCGTTCCAATTCATCCCAAAGGTGTTCGATGGGGTTGAGGTCAGGGCTATGTGCAGGCCAGTGAAGTTCTTCCACACCAATCAGTCATTGTATGCTGTAATGTTAAGATTTCCCTTCACTGGAACTAAGGGGCGTAGCCCGAACCATAAAAAACAGCCCCAGACCATTATTCCTCCTGCACCAAATTTTACAGTTGGCATTATGCATTCGGGCAGTGATTCATCACTCCAGAGAACACTTTTACACTGCTCCAGAGTCCAATGGTGGTGAGCTTTACACCACTCCAGCCGACTCTTGGCATTGTGCATGGTGATCTTATGCTTGTGTGTGGCTGCTCGGCCATGGAAACCCATTTCATGAAGTTACAGACGAACAGTTCTTGTGCTGACTGTGCTTCCAGAGGCAGTTTGGAACTCGGTAGTGAGTGTTGCAACCGAGGACAGACGATTTTTACAGAAATGTTTGTCTATGGAGAGTGTGCCCGTCAGCAATGGGTGTGGCTGAAATAGCCGAATCCCAAAATTTGAAGGGATGTCCACCTACGTTTGTATATACAGTGGCTTGTGAAAGTTTTCACACCCTTTGCATTTTCCCTATTTTTTGCCTTACAACCTGGAACTAAAATAGATTTTTGGGGGGTTTGTATTATTTTATTAACACAACATGCTTTGAAGAAGCAAAATATTTTTTATTGTGAAACAAACAAGAAATAAGACCGCAAAGTCAATACTTTGTAGAACCACCTTTTGCAGCAATTACAGCTGCAAGTCTCTTGGGGTATGTCGATTTTTGCCCATTCTTCAAGGCAAAACTGCTTCAGCTCCTTCAAGTTGGATGGGTTCCGCTGGTGAACAGCAATTTTTAAGTCATACCACTGATTCTCAATTGGATTGAGGTCTGTGCTTTGACTAGGCCATTCCAAGACATTTAAATGTTTCCCCTTAAACCACTCAAGTGTTGCTTTAGCAGTATGCTTAGGGTCATTGTCCTGCTGGAAGGTGAACCTCCGTCCCAGTCTCAAATCTCTGGAAGACTGAAACAGGTTTCCCTCAAGAATCTCCCTGTATTTAGCGCCATCCATCATTCCTTCAATTCTGACCAGTTTCCCAGTCCCTGTCGATGAAAAACATCCCGACAGCATGATGCTGCCACCACCATGCTTCACTGTGGGGATGGTGTTCTCGGGGTGTGTTGGGTGTTGGGTTTGCGCCAGACATAACATTTTCCTTGATGGCCGAATAAAGCTACATTTAAGTCTCATCTCACCAGAGTACCATCTTTCATATATTTGGGGAGTCTCCCACATGCCTTTTGGCGAACACCAAACGTGTTTGCTTATTTATTTTTTTAAGCAATGGCTTTTTCTGGCTGGACTTCCGTAATGCCCAGCTCTGTGGAGTGTACGGCTTAAAGTTATCCTTAAATTGATCCAATCTCTGCTGTGGAGCTTTGCAGCTCCTTCAGGGTCATCGTTGGTCTCTTTGTTGCCTCTCTGATTAATACCCTCCTTGCCTGGTCTGTGAGTTTTGGTGGGCGGCCACCTCTTGGCAGGTTTGTTGTGGTGCCATATTCTTTCAAATTTGTAATAACGTATTTAATGGTGTTCCGTGGGATGTTTTTAAAAAAATAATCCAACCCTGATCTGTACTTCTCCACAACTTTGTCCCTGATCTGTTTGGAGAGCTCCTTGGTCTTCATGGTGCTGCTTGCTTGGTGGTGCCCCTTGCTTAGTGGTGTTGCAGATTCTGGGGCCTTTCAGAACAGGTGTATATATACTGAGATCATGTGACACTGTGATTGCACACAGGTGTAATTTATTGAACTAATTGTGTGACTACAGAAGGTACCAGATCTTATTTAGGGGCTTCATAGCAAAGTGGGTGACTACATATGCATGCACCACTTTTTCATCTTTTTTAAATGTAATTTTTTTAAACAAGTAATTTTTTTCATTAGACTTGACCAATTTGGACTATTTTGTGTATGTCCATTACATTAAATCCGAATGAAAATCCAGGTTAACTACAGATTCTAATGCAACAAAATAGGAAAAACACCACGGGGGATGAAAACTTTTGCAAGGCACTTTATATCGCTTTGGATTGTGAATAGGTCATGTGATATTGGTAGAGTTGTGAGTGTAGTGGTGGAGTGTAGTGGAGTGTAGTGGTGGAATAGGCATGGGGAGAGGGAGCCCCTTTGTTACTTTTAAACAGTGTTTTTTTACTGCCCCTGATCTCCGACAGCCTATCCCTACCCTATTTCCCCATGTATGCCCTTCTCCCGTCTCCTCTTTCTGCTCTCTCCCAGTCTGTGTGTGTCTCTGGCTTTGAACACTCAAGATCCCCCTGCAGCCTGCTGGGATTGAGGAAGTGGAAATCTCAGTATGCCACTCCCCCAAAGGTTCTTCTCTCTTCTCCCCGTTTACCCCTCTATTTTCCTCCTCATATCCCTCTTATGCCCTGCTGCCCCCCCCCTCATCTCCCCTCATTCCCTCCCATACACATACCCTGTGATGTGGCGAAGGCAGAGACACCCTGTCAGAAACAGACAATGCCTAAACAACATGAGATAAGAGACCCAGGGACAGGGTGAAGCAGGAAAAAACTTTTCTGGTAACACTTTCCATGAAGTCCATATGCATAATGCATTATACATGTTCTCATAATGCATTATACAGACAATTTTGGTGGGATTATGAGCATGTCCTTTTTTCTATTACAGCATGTTGGATGACTGTCATTCAAATTCCATTCACCCAGTTCAATGTAACTGCGATAGGTTTAGGCTACTGCATGATACTCTAATTGTCCCTATACCCATCATGAGGTTGCTACAACCTAGCCTATGAATTACAGATTACAGCGTAGGTGCACACAGGTCGAGAGACAAATGTAAGGTGACATACAGTGACATTCAGTACCACCTTGCACACTCTTGCCTGGATGTAGATGATATAGGGTGTATTCATTTGTCGAACAGTTGCAAACAGGAGTTGATATTGGACAAATTCAGGTATGTTCGTCCCTGTTTTGTTCCATTTCTTTCCGTTTAAAAAATAAACACAGTTCACTTTCATAGCAGCCACGTTGTATTCCTTCTTGCATTCATGCGGTCTACTTTCTCTCACCTCTTCCCTTCGCTTGTGGACTTCAATCCACAACACATCAGCTATACGTGACCAGGCAAAATAACCTATCCAAACCAAACCGCTACACACAACCTACATCGTTCTCACCATATTAGCTAAAGCAACATCATAGTCAGCATAGCTAATAGAACTAATGCGTTAGTAAACCCGCTACAATCATGCAGTAACGTTAGTGTACAGTCAGTAAGCAGTTCCAGTGTTGTGTTGGAAAGTCATAGCCAGTTAGCTAACATAGCATCCCTCTGTTTGAGCGAGGTGTTTCAGTAGGCTAAACTAGCTAGCTGCATTTGCTAGCTAAGTAAGTGAAACTGAAAGTGAAAAAAACTGAGGAAATCTCTCTAACATAGCATCCCTCAGTTTTAGCTAACATAGCATCCTCTCTTTAAGCAGGGTGTTTCAGTAGCCTAAAATAGCTAGCTGCATTTATGACATCTCTCTTTCTCTCTCTTTCTCTCTCTTTCTCTCTTGCTTCTCCTTCATTTTGGAAGAAATCAGTTTGTTCAAAAATGTTCAATTGTTGTGTTTCTCTCTCTTTGAGTCAACTACTCACCACATTTTATACTCTGCAGTTCTAGCTAGCTGTAGCTTATGATTCCAGTTCTAGATTAGTTCTCTGATCCTTTGATTGGATGGACAACATATCATTTTATGCTGCAAGAGCTCTGATAGGCTGGAGGACGTCCTCTCGAAGTTGTCATAATTACTATGTAAGCCTATGGAAGGGGGTGAGAACCATGAGCCTACTAGGTTTTGTATTGAAGTCAATGTACCCAGAAGAGGACGAAAGCTAGCTGTCCACCGGCTACACCATGGCACTACCCTGCAGAGTGCTGTTGAGGCTACTGTAGACCTTCTTTGTGTAATAGTGTTTTTTAAACAGTTATTGGTGGCGTGATTATATTTAGCATGCTTCCTACCTTTGTTGGTTGCAGAGCACGTGCTGCAGTGTTTTGTTGTTTAGAGGGATGGGTTTGTGACTGAAGGTTGTTTAAATCTAGATTCCATTTTGTTCTGGTTCCCAGTTTGACCACAGACAGTAACCCTGTGAGAAATCATTTAAAAACATTCAAATCAAATCAAAGTTTATTTGTCACGTGCGCCAAATACAACAGGTGTAGACCTTACAGTGAAATGCTTACTTACAGGCTCTAACCAATAGTGCAAAAAAGGTATTAGGTGAACAATAGGTAGTGAGGTAGTGAGGCTATAAAATTAGTGAGGCTACGTACAGACACCAGTAAGTCAGGCTGATTGAGGTAGTATGTACATGTAGATATGGTTAAAGTGACTATGCATATATGATGAACAAAGAGTAGCAGTAGCGTAAAAGAGGGGTCGGCGGGTGGTGGGTGGCGGGACACAATGCAGATAGCCCGGTTAGCCAATGTGCGGGAGCACTAGTTGGTCGTATGGTAGTATGGACATTAATGTATAGTTAAAGTGACTATGCATATATGATAAACAGAGAGTAGCAGCAGCGTAAAAAGAGGGGTTGGGGGGGGCACACAATGCAAATAGTCCGGGTAGCCATTTCATTACCTGTTCAGAAGTGTTATGGCTTGGGGGTAAAAACTGTTGAGAAGTATTTTTGTCCTAGACTTGGCACTCCGGTACCGCTTGCCATGCGGTAGTAGAGAGAACAGTCTATGACTGGGGTGGCTGGGGTCTTTGACCATTTTTAGGGCTTTCCTCTGACACCGCCTGGTGTATGGGTCCTGGATGGCAGGCAGCTTAGCCCTAGTGATGTACTGGGCCGTACGCACTACCCTCTGTAGTGCCTTGCAGTCAGAGGCCGAGCAATTGCCGTACCAGGCAGTGATGCAACCAGACAGGATACTCTCGATGTTGCAGCTGTAGAACCTTTTGAGGATCTCAGGACCCATGCCAAATCTTTTTAGTTTCCTGAGGGGGAATAGGCTTTGTCGTGTCCTCTTCACGACTGTCTTGGTGTGTTTGGACCATTGTAGATTGTTGTTGATGTGAACACCAAGGAACTTGACGCTCTCAACCTGCTCCAATACAGCCCTGTTGATGAGAATGGGGACGTGCTCGGTCCTCCTTTTCCTGTAGTCCACAATCATCTCCTTAGTCTTGGTTACATTGAGGGATAGGTTGTTATTCTGGCACCACCCGGCCAGGTCTCTGACCTCCTCTCTATAGGCTGTCTCATCATTGTCGGTGATCAGGCCTACGTACTTAATGATGGTGTTGGAGTAGTGCCTGGCAATGCAGTTGTGGGTGAACAGGGAGTACAAGAGGGGAGTACTGGGGAGCTCCAGTGTTGAGGATCAGCGTGGCAGCTGTGTTGCTACATACCCTCAACACTTGGGGGCGGCCCGTCAGGAAGTCCAGGATCCAGTTGCAGAGGGAGGTGTTTAGTCCCAGGATCCTTAGCTTAGTGATGAGCTTTGAGGGTACAATGGTGTTGAACGCTGATCTGTAGTCAATGAATAGCATTCTCACATAAGTGTTCATTTTGTCCAGGTGGGAAAGGGCAGTGTGGAGTACAATATAGATTGCATCATCTGTGGATCTGTTTGGCCGGTATGCAAATTGGAGTGGGTCTAGGGTTTCTAGGATAATGGTGTTGATGTGAGCCATTACCAACCTTTCAAAGCACTTCATGGCTACGGACGTGAGTGCTACAGGTCTGTAGTCATTTAGGCAGGTTGCCTTTGTGTTCTTGGGCACAGGGACTATGGTGGTCTGCTTGAAACATGTTGGTATTACAGACTCAATCAGGGACATGTTGAAAATGTCAGTGAAGACACCTGCCAGTTGGTCAGCACATGCCCGGAGCACACATCCTGGTAATCCGTCTGGCCCCGCAGCCTTGTGTATGTTGACCTGTTTAAAGGTCTTACTCACATCTGCTACGGAGGGCATGATCACACGGTCATCTGGAACAGCTGATGCTCTCATGCATGCCTCAGTGTTGCTAGCCTCGAAGCAAGCATAGAAGTGATTTAGCTCGTCTGGTAGGCTTGTGTCACTGGGCAGCTCGCGGCTGTGCTTCCCTTTGTAGTCCGTAATAGTTTGCAAGCCCTACCACATAAGACAAGCATCGGAGCCGGTGTAGTATGATTCAATCTTAGCCCTGTATTGAAGCTTTGACTGTTTGATGGTTCGTCGCAGGGCATAGCAGGATTTGTTGTAAGCTTCCGGGTTAGAGTCCCGCCCCTTTAGCTCAGTGCGAATGTTCCCTGTAATCCATGGCTTCTGGTTGGGGTATGTAAGTACAGTCACTGTGGGGACGATGTCCTCGATACACTTATTGATAAAGCCAGTGACTGATGTGGTGTACTCCTCAATGCCATCGGAAGAATCCCGGAACATGTTCCAGTCTGTGATAACAAAACAGTCCTGTAGTTAAGCAACTGCTTCATCTGACCACTTTTTTATAGACCGAGTCACTGGTGCTTCCTGCTTTATTTTTGCTTGTAAGCAGGAATCAGAAGGATAGAGTTGTGGTCGGATTTACCAAATGGAAGGTGAGGGAGAGCTTTGTATGAGTCTCTGTGTGTGGAGTAAAGGTGATCTAGAATAATTTTTCCCTCTGGTTGCACATTTAACATGTTGATAGGAATTTGGTATAACTGATTTAAGCTGATTTCAGTTTACCATGATCAGCTTACCACTTTTGTTTCACATGTCAGACCAGCAACAACCAAACAGCTGTACTGAACATGCTGCTAAGTACTGCTAATGAGCATGATGATTTTAGGTCTAGTGTGTAATTATGGTTTGTTTCTATGACTGACTGTATCATTAAATGGCTGTTCAGCTGGTGTTCTCTAAGAACAGAGCCATTGAGTACCCTCCTGTCTGATTGGCTTCCCGAGAGAGAGAGAGCGAGAGAGAGAGAGAGAGAGAGAGAGAGAGAGAGAGAAAGAGAGAGAGGGATTTATATTTATGTTTATTTATTTTCCCTTTTGTACTTTAACTATTTGCACATCATTACAACACTGTATATACAGTTGAAGTCAGAAGATTACATACACTTAGGTTGGAGTCATTAAAATTCGTTTTTCAACCACTCCACAAATGTCTTGTTAACAAACTATAGTTTTGGGAAGTTGGTTAGGACATCTACTTTGTGCATGACACAAGTCATTTTTCCAATAATTGTTTACAGACAGATTATTTCACTTATAATTCACTGTATCACAATTCCAGTGGGTCAGAAGTTTACATACACTAAGTCGACTGTGCCTTTAAACAGCTTGGAAAATTCCAGAAAATAATGTCATGGCTTTAGAAGCTCCTGATAGGCTAATTGACATCATTGGAGGTGTACCTGTGGATGTATTTCAAGGCCTACCTTCATAATCAGTGCCTCTTTGCTTGACATCTTGGGAAAATCCAAATAAATAATTGAAAAACCTCCACAAGACCTCCACAAGTCTGGTTCATCCTTGGGAGCAATTTCCAAATGCCTGAAGGTACCACATTCATCTGTACAAACAATAGTACGCAAGTATAAACACCATAGGACCACACAGCCGTCATACCGCTCAGGCAGGAGACGCGTTCTGTTTCCTAGAGATGAAAGTACTTTGGTGCGAAAAATGCAAATCAATCCCAGAACAACAGCAAAAGACCTTGTGAAGATGGAGGAAACTGGTACAAAAGTATCTATATCCACAGTAAAACGAGTCCTATTTCGACATAACCTGAAAGGCCGCTCAGCAAGGATGAAGCCACTGCTCCAGAACCGCCATAAAAAAAAGCCAGACTACGGTTTGCAACTGCACATGGGGACAAAGATCATACTTTTTGGAGAAATGTCCTCTGGTCTGATGAAACAAAAATAGAACTATTTGGCCATAATGACCATCGTTATGTTTGGAGGAAAAAGGGGGAGGCTTGCAAGCCGAAGAACACCATCCCAACTGTGAAGCAGGTGGGTGGCAGCATCATGAAGTGGGGGTGCTTTGCTGCAGGAGAGACTGGTGCACTTCACAAAATAGATGGCATCATGAGGAAATAAAATTACGTGGATATATTGACGCAACATCTTAAGACATCAGTCCGGAAGTTAAAGCTTGGTCGCAAATGGGTTTCCAAATGGACAATGACACCAAGCATACTTCCAAAGTTGTGGTAAAATGGTTTAAGGACAACAAAGTCAAGGCATTGGAGTGGCCATCACAAAGTCCTGACCTCAATCCCATAGAAAAGTTGTGGGCAGAACTGAAAAAGTGTGTGCGAGCAAGGTGGCCTACAAACCTGACTCAGTTACACCAGCTTTGTCAGGAGGAATGGGCCAAAATTCACCCAACTTATTGTGGGAAACTTGTGGAAGGCTACCCAAAATGTTTGACCCAAGTTAAGCAATTTAAAGGCAATGCTACCGAATACTAATTGAGTGTATGTAAACTTCTGACCCACTGGGAATGTGATGAAGGAAATATAAAAGCTGAAATACTACTATTATTCTGACATTTCCCATTCTTAAAATTAAGTGCTGATCCTAACTGACCTAAGACAGGGAATTTTTTACTAGGATTTGTGAAAAACTAAGTTTAAATGTATTTGGCTAAGGTGTATGTTAACTTCTGACTTCAACTGTATACATAATATGACATTTGGAACTTTTGTAAGTGTAATGTTTACTGTTCATTTTTTATTGTTTATTGTTTCACTTTTGTTTCTTATGTATTTCACTTGCTTTGGCAATTGACACATACGATTCCCATGCCATTAAAGCCAGTAAATTGAATTGAGAGAAAGAGAGAGAGACACTGTGCCTCAGATCCACAAAGGGGCAAGATGAGACCTGGAGGAATAAAAGCTCAGCATTCCCCGATAGCATGTTACATGTTACTGTAGCTTTGTCTGTGCATCGTCTCTTTCTGTTATTCTTCCCCTCTCTTTTCTAACTGTAGTTCAGACAAACTGTAAATCAGACAAATTCAAATCCAATATGGTCAGCAAAGCGTTTGTCAGTTTAAAACAAACTGTATAATTTCTCTTCCTGCTCCCTCCCGACCTTCTGGGCAAGGATGTCCCAGTTGTCAGCATATTCTTTGTAGGCCTACAAGTCCCTAGGGTGCCCTTTACTGTTTTCTCCACAGACTCTGCCCTAGGGAGGCATGGGTATTGTAGTCAAAGCCTCATGGGTGCCTCAAACTGTGTTTTGATAAAGCTGACAGTACAGTCATGCGCAAAGCATAAAGAGCAAACACGTTGCCATCCCTTCCCAGAGGTCATTTGGTCTTATATGAAATGTCTCTTCTGCCTGTATAGGGATTCTGGGTGTGCAGTGTTTGTCATTGGGAACACACCCATACACTCACATCCACACACACCATATTTCTCTGGCGAGCTTGTTGTGTGTTTTTCCACGCAAGTGGATTGGGAGCTGTGCCATATCAGAAGGGTTTAACCACTCAGATAAGAAATGTAAGACAACCTTTTCAGGCAGTCTACACGGTAATGTGGCATTGGGGATGTTCATGCACGGTAAAGGGGTGCCAGACACATACGTTACATTAAGAGAGTCCTAGAGCTCGAGTGGACGGGTGGGAAGGGGAAGACAGCAGTGGAGATGAGAAAGGGAGTCGGGGATGTCTTTTGATACACATCCTGATGTTTCCCTTGGGTTCTCACTCTGCCCATGTTCCTTTAAGTGCTCTCATTGTGTGGGACTGGTCGAGATAAACACATACACATTCTGACATTCTCTTTAATGTTCACACACAAGCACTTACGGGTGTATTCTCAGAGGAACTCAACACACTTTCCGCTCTTCTTTTCCAAGCACATCCACTCTCAGTCACTGATCAAATTGTACCAGCCGAGACACTTTAGTCTGCATAGAAACAACAGTTCAATTGGACACGTTAAGGTGGTAGAACTGCTGCTTTTCCATTTGACATTTTACAATCTCCGAACCTAAGGCAGTGGAGCTCTGTTCGACTGGGGTTCTTCCTAATTAAACTCTGGCACAAACAATACAGTATACATTCTGTGCATGCATGACATATGCCTGAAAACCATGTCTTTGTCTGCCCTGGTAGTGTCTGTGCTCACAGTGAAGAGGAGGGGGATGTAACTGTGGTTGTGGGGGAGGAGAAGGGGAAGGAGGGGGTGTCTCCCCTTTGCTGGTAAGCCAGACAGAGCGGGAGTCAGGAGGGGGTTAGATGGGGGTGAGTGTGGCCCATCCAAGTGAAATGTGCAGTGGTACTGCGGCGCTGAAACCGGTTATCTCTGAATGGCTCTCCTCACCCCGCTTTCCCCTCACTACTGTCACTATATGGGCTCCACCAGAGAGAGAGAGAGAGAGAGAGAGAGAGAGAGAGAGAGAGAGAGAGAGAGAGAGAGAGAGAGAGAGAGAGAGACTCTAGGACCTCGTCACTATCCAACTCTGCATATATATACTGTCACAGTCCCAGTTCATTCTGCCTGGATGCAATGTGGCCCACTTGAGCTGTGAATAAATGGTGTAGAAAGGGTATATGGTGTAGAAAGGGTATACGGTGTAGAAAGGGTATACGGTCTAGAAAGGGTATACGGTGTAGAAAGGGTATATGGTGTAGAAAGGGTATATGGTGTAGAAAGGGTATACGGTGTAGAAAGGGTATATGGTGTAGAAAGGGTATACGGTGTAGAAAGGGTACATGGTGTAGAAAGGGTATATGGTGTAGAAAGGGTATACGGTGTAGAAAGGGTATATGGTGTAGAAAGGGTATATGGGTGTAGAAAGGGTATATGGTGTAGAAAGGGTATATGCTGTAGAAAGGGTATATGGTGTAGAAAGGGTATATGGTGTAGAAAGGGTATATGGTGTAGAAAGGGTATATGGTGTAGAAAGGGTATATGGTGTAGAAAGGGTATATGGTGTAGAAAGGCTAAATGGTGTAGAAAGGGTATATGGTGTAGAAAGGGTATATGCTGTAGAAAGGGTATATGGTGTAGAAAGGGTGTATGCTGAAAGAAAGGGTATATGGTGTAGAAAGGGTATATGGTGTAGAAAGGGTATATGGTGTAGAAAGGCTAAATGGTGTAGAAAGGGTATATGGTGTAGAAAGGGTATATGCTGTAGAAAGGGTATATGGTGTAGAAAGGGTAAATGGTGTAGAAAGGGTATATGGTGTAGAAAGGGTATATGGTGTAGAAAGGGTATATGGTGTAGAAAGGGTATATGGTGTAGAAAGGCTAAATGGTGTAGAAAGGGTATATGGTGTAGAAAGGGTTTTTTGCTGTAGAAAGGGTATATGGTGTAGAAAGGGTATATGGTGTAGAAAGGCTAAATGGTGTAGAAAGGTATATGGTGTAGAAAGGGTATATGGTGTAGAAAGGGTATATGATGTAGAAAGGGTAAATGGTGTAGAAAGGGTGTATGGTGTAGAAAAGGGTATATGGTGTAGAAAGGCTAAATGGTGTAGAAAGGGTATATGGTGTAGAAAGGGTATATGGTGTAGAAAGGGTATATGCTGTAGAAAGGGTAAATGGTGTAGAAAGGGTGTATGGTGTAGAAAGGGTGTATGGTGTAGAAAGGGTATATGGTGTAGAAAGGGTATATGGTGTAGAAAGGTATATGGTGTAGAAAAGGTATATGGTGTAGAAAGGGTATATGGGTGTAGAAAGGGTATATGGTGTAGAAAGGGTATATGGTGTAGAAAGGGTATATGGTGTAGAAAGGGTATATGGTGTAGAAAGGGTATATGGTGTAGAAAAGGGTATATGGTGTAGAAAGGGTATATGGTGTAGAAAGGCTAAATGGTGTAGAAAGGGTATATGGTGTAGAAAGGGTATATGCTGTAGAAAGGGTATATGGTGTAGAAAGGGTATATGGTGTAGAAAGGGTATATGGTGTAGAAAGGGTATATGGTGTAGAAAGGGTATATGGTGTAGAAAGGCTAAATGGTGTAGAAAATAGGGTAGAAATATGGTGTAGAAAGGGTATATTCTGTAGAAAGGGTATATGGTGTAGAAAGGGTATATGGTGTAGAAAGGCTAAATGGTGTAGAAAGGGTGTATGGTGTAGAAAGGGTATATGGTGTAGAAAGGGTATATGTGTGTAGTAAAGGGTAAATGGTGTAGAAAGGGTATATGGTGTAGAAAGGGTATATGGTGTAGAAAAGGGTATATGGTGTAGAAAGGCTAAATGGTGTAGAAAGGGTGTATGGTGTAGAAAGGGTATATGGTGTAGAAAGGGTATATGGTGTAGAAAGGGTGGTGTAGAAAGGGTATATGGTGTTGTAGAAAGGGTATATGGTGTAGAAAGGGAAAGGGTATATGGTGTAGAAAGGGTATATGCTGTAGAAAGGGTATATGCTGTAGAAAGGGTATATGGTGTAGAAAGGGTATATGGTGTAGAAAATATGGTGTAGAAAGGGTATATGGTGTAGAAAGGGTATATGGTGTAGAAAGGGTATATGGTGTAGAAAGGGTATATGCTGTAGAAAGGGTATATGGTGTAGAAAGGGTATATGGTGTAGAAAAGGTATATGGTGTAGAAAGGGTATATGCTGTAGAAAGGGTATATGGTGTAGAAAGGGTGTATGGTGTAGAAAGGGTATATGGTGTAGAAAGGGTATATGGTGTAGAAAGGGTATATGGTGTAGAAGGGCTAAATGGTGTAGAAAGGGTATATGGTGTAGAAAAGGGTATATGCTGTAGAAAGGGTATATGCTGTAGAAAGGGTAAATGGTGTAGAAAGGGTGTATGGTGTAGAAAGGGTATATGGTGTAGAAAGGGTATATGGTGTAGAAAGGGTATATGGTGTAGAAAGGCTAAATGGTGTAGAAAGGGTATATGGTGTAGAAAGGGTATATGGTGTAGAAAGGGGTATATGGTGTAGAAAGGGTATATGGTGTAGAAAGGCTAAATGGTGTAGAAAGGGTATATGGTGTAGAAAGGGTATATTCTGTAGAAAGGGTATATGGTGTAGAAAGGGTATATGGTGTAGAAAGGCTAAATGGTGTAGAAAGGGTGTATGGTGTAGAAAGGGTATATGGTGTAGAAAGGGTATATGCTGTAGAAAGGGTAAATGGTGTAGAAATATGGTGTAGAAAGGGTATATGGTGTAGAAAGGGTATATGGTGTAGAAAGGCTAAATGGTGTAGAAAGGGTGTATGGTGTAGAAAGGGTATATGGTGTAGAAATGGTATATGGTGTTGTAGAAAGGGTATATGGTGTAGAAAGGGAAAGGGTATATGGTGTAGAAAGGGTATATGCTGTAGAAAGGGTATATGCTGTAGAAAGGGTATATGGTGTAGAAAGGGTATATGGTGTAGAGAATATGGTGTAGAAAGGGTATATGGTGTAGAAAGGGTATATGGTGTAGAAAGGGTATATGGTGTAGAAAGGGTATATGGTGTAGAAAGGGTATATGGTGTAGAAAAAGGGTATATGCTGTAGAAAGGGTATATGGTATAGAAAGGGTATATGGTGTAGAAAGGGTATATGGTGTAGAAAGGGTATATGGTGTAGAAAGGGTATATGGTGTAGAAAGGCTAAATGGTGTAGAAAGGGTATATGGTGTAGAAAGGGTATATGCTGTAGAAAGGGTATATGCTGTAGAAAGGGTAAATGGTGTAGAAAGGGTGTATGGTGTAGAAAGGGTATATGGTGTAGAAAGGGTATATGGTGTAGAAAGGGTATATGGTGTAGAAAGGCTAAATGGTGTAGAAAGGGTATATGGTGTAGAAAGGGTATATGCTGTAGAAAGGGTATATGGTGTAGAAAGGGTATATGGTGTAGAAAGGCTAAATGGTGTAGAAAGGGTATATGGTGTAGAAAGGGTATATGGTGTAGAAAGGGTATATGGTGTAGAAAGGGTATATGGTGTAGAAAGGGTATATGGTGTAGAAAGGGTATATGGTGTAGAAAGGGTAAATGGTGTAGAAAGGGTATATGGTGTAGAAAGGGTATATGGTGTAGAAAGGGTATATGCTGTAGAAAGGGTAAATGGTGTAGAAAAGGGTATATGGTGTAGAAAGGGTATATGGTGTAGAAAGGGTATATGGTGTAGAAAGGGTATATGGTGTAGAAAGGGTGTATGGTGTAGAAAGGGTATATGGTGTAGAAAGGGTATATGGTGTAGAAAGGGTATATGGTGTAGAAAGGGTATATGGTGTAGAAAGGGTATATGGTGTAGAAAGGGTATATGGTGTAGAAATGGTGGAAAGGGTATATGGTGTAGAAAGGGTATATGGTGTAGAAAGGGTATATGGTGTAGAAAGGGTATATGGTGTAGAAAGGCTAAATGGTGTAGAAAGGGTATATGGTGTAGAAAGGGTATATGCTGTAGAAAGGGTATATGGTGTAGAAAGGGTATATGGTGTAGAAAGGCTAAATGGTGTAGAAAGGGTATATGGTGTAGAAAGGGTATATTCTGTAGAAAGGGTATATGGTGTAGAAAGGGTATATGGTGTAGAAAGGGTAAATGGTGTAGAAAGGGTGTATGGTGTAGAAAAGGGTAAGGTGTAGATAGGGGTGTAGAAAGGGTATATGGTGTAGAAAGGGTATATGGTGTAGAAAGGGTATATGGTGTAGAAAGGGTATATGGTGTAGAAAGGGTATATGGTGTAGAAAGGGTATATGGTGTAGAAAGGGTATATGGTGTAGAAAGGGTATATGGTGTAGAAAGGGTATATGGTGTAGAAAAGGGTATATGGTGTAGAAAGGGTATATGGTGTAGAAAGGGTATATGGTGTAGTATAAAAAAGAAAGGGTATATGGTGTAGAAAGGGTATATGCTGTAGAAAGGGTATATGTAGAAAGGGTATGTAGAAAGGGTATATGGTGTAGAAAATATGGTGTAGAAAGGGTATATGGTGTAGAAAGGGTATATGCTGTAGAAAGGGTATATGGTGTAGAAAGGGTATATGGTGTAGAAAGGGTATATGGTGTAGAAAGGGTATATGGTGTAGAAAGGGTATATGGTGTAGAAAGGGTATATGGTGTAGAAAGGGTATATGGTGTAGAAAGGGTATATGGTGTAGAAAGGGTATATGGTGTAGAAAGGGTATATGGTGTAGAAAGGGTAAATGGTGTAGAAAGGGTATATGGTGTAGAAAGGGTATATGGTGTAGAAAGGGTATATGGTGTAGAAAGGGTATATGGTGTAGAAAGGGTATATGGTGTAGAAAGAAAGGGTATATGGTGTAGAAAGGCTAAATGGTGTAGAAAGGGTATATGGTGTAGAAAGGGTATATGGTGTAGAAAGGGTATATGGTGTAGAAAGGGTATATGGTGTAGAAAGGGTATATGGTGTAGAAAGGGTATATGGTGTAGAAAGGGTATATGGTGTAGAAAGGGTATATGGTGTAGAAAGGCTAAATGGTGTAGAAAGGGTATATGGTGTAGAAAGGGTATATGCTGTAGAAAGGGTATATGGTGTAGAAAGGGTATATGGTGTAGAAAGGCTAAATGGTGTAGAAAGGGTATATGGTGTAGAAAGGGTATATGCTGTAGAAAGGGTAAATGGTGTAGAAAGGGTGTATGGTGTAGAAAGGGTATATGGTGTAGAAAGGGTATATGGTGTAGAAAGGCTAAATGGTGTAGAAAGGGTGTATGGTGTAGAAAGGGTATATGGTGTAGAAAGGGTATATGGTGTAGAAAGGGTATATGGTGTAGAAAGGGTATATGGTGTAGAAAGGGTATATGGTGTAGAAAGGGTATATGGTGTAGAAAGTATATGGTGTAGAAAGGGTATATGGTGTAGAAAGGGTATATGCTGTAGAAAGGGTATATGCTGTAGAAAGGGTATATGGTGTAGAAAAGGGTATATGGTGTAGAAAGGGTATATGGTGTAGAAAAATGGTGTAGAAATATGGTGTAGAAAGGGTATATGGTGTAGAAAGGGTATATGGTGTAGAAAGGGTATATGGTGTAGAAAGGGTATATGGTGTAGAAAGGGTATATGGTGTAGAAAGGGTATATGTGTAGAAAGGGTATATGGTGTAGAAAGGGTGTATGGTGTAGAAAAGGGTATATGGTGTAGAAAGGGTATATGGTGTAGAAAGGGTATATGGTGTAGAAAGGGTATATGGTGTAGAAAGGGTATATGGTGTAGAAAGGGTATATGGTGTAGAAAGGGTATATGGTGTAGAAAGGGTAAATGGTGTAGAAAGGGTATATGGTGTAGAAAAGGGTATATGGTGTAGAAAGGGTATATGGTGTAGAAATGGTGGAAAGGGTATATGGTGTAGAAAGGCTAAATGGTGTAGAAAGGGTATATGGTGTAGAAAGGGTATATGCTGTAGAAAGGGTATATGGTGTAGAAAGGGTATATGGTGTAGAAAGGGTAAATGGTGTAGAAAGGGTATATGGTGTAGAAAGGGTATATGGTGTAGAAAGGGTATATGGTGTAGAAAGGGTAAATGGTGTAGAAAGGGTATATGGTGTAGAAAGGGTATATGGTGTAGAAAGGCTAAATGGTGTAGAAAGGGTATATGGTGTAGAAAGGGTATATGGTGTAGAAAGGGTATATGCTGTAGAAAGGGTAAATGGTGTAGAAAGGGTGTATGGTGTAGAAAGGGTATATGGTGTAGAAAGGGTATATGGTGTAGAAAGGGTATATGGTGTAGAAAGGGTATATGGTGTAGAAAGGGTATATGGTGTAGAAAGGGTATATGGTGTAGAAAGGGTATATGGTGTAGAAAGGGTATATGGTGTAGAAAGGGTATATGGTGTAGAAAGGGTATATGGTGTAGAAAGGGTATATGGTGTAGAAAGGGTATATGGTGTAGAAAGGCTAAATGGTGTAGAAAGGGTATATGCTGTAGAAAGGGTATATGCTGTAGAAAGGGTATATGGTGTAGAAAGGGTATATGGTGTAGAAAGGGTATATGGTGTAGAAAGGGTATATGGTGTAGAAAGGGGTGTATATGGTGTAGAAAGGGTATATGGTGTAGAAAGGGTATATGGTGTAGAAATGGTGTAGGGTATATGGTGTAGAAAAGGGTATATGGTGTAGAAAGGCTAAATGGTGTAGAAAGGGTGTATGGTGTAGAAAGGGTATATGGTGTAGAAAGGGTATATGGTGTAGAAAGGGTATATGGTGTAGAAAGGGTAAATGGTGTAGAAAGGGTATATGGTGTAGAAGAAAGGGTATATGGTGTAGAAAGGGTATATGGTGTAGAAAGGGTATATGGTGTAGAAAGGGTATATGGTGTAGAAAGGGTATATGGTGTAGAAAGGGTATATGGTGTAGAAAGGGTATATGGTGTAGAAAGGGTATATGCTGTAGAAAGGGTATATGGTGTAGAAAGGGTATATGGTGTAGAAAAATATGGTGTAGAAAGGGTATATGTGTGTATATGCTGAAAGGGTATATGGTGTAGAAAGGGTATATGGTGTAGAAAAGGGTATATGGTGTAGAAAGGGTATATGGTGTAGAAAGGGTATATGCTGTAGAAAGGGTATATGGTGTAGAAAGGGTATATGGTGTAGAAAGGGTATATGGTGTAGAAAGGGTATATGGTGTAGAAAGGGTATATGGTGTAGAAAGGCTAAATGGTGTAGAAAGGGTATATGGTGTAGAAAGGGTATATGGTGTAGAAAGGGTATATGGTGTAGAAAGGGTAAATGGTGTAGAAAGGGTGTATGGTGTAGAAAGGGTATATGGTGTAGAAAGGGTATATGGTGTAGAAAGGGTATATGGTGTAGAAAGGGTATATGGTGTAGAAAGGGTATATGGTGTAGAAAGGGTAATATGGTGTAGAAAGGGTGTATGGTGTAGAAAGGGTATATGGTGTAGAAAGGCTAAATGGTGTAGAAAGGGTATATGGTGTAGAAAGGGTATATGGTGTAGAAAGGGTATATGCTGTAGAAAGGGTAAATGGTGTAGAAAGGGTATATGGTGTAGAAAGGGTATATGGTGTAGAAAGGGTATATGGTGTAGAAAGGGTATATGGTGTAGAAAGGGTATATGGTGTAGAAAGGGTATATGGTGGAAAATATGGTGTAGAAAGGGTATATGGTGTAGAAAGGGTATATGGTGTAGAAAGGGTATATGGTGTAGAAAGGGTATATGGTGTAGAAAGGGTATATGGTGTAGAAAGGGTATATGGTGTAGAAAGGGTATATGGTGTAGAAAGGCTAAATGGTGTAGAAAGGGTATATGGTGTAGAAAGGGTATATGGTGTAGAAAGGGTATATGCTGTAGAAAAGGGTATATGGTGTAGAAAGGGTATATGGTGTAGAAAGGCTAAATGGTGTAGAAAGGGTATATGGTGTAGAAAGGGTATATGGTGTAGAAAGGGTATATGGTGTAGAAAGGGTATATGGTGTAGAAAGGCTAAATGGTGTAGAAAGGGTATATGGTGTAGAAAGGGTATATGGTGTAGAAAGGGTATATGGTGTAGAAAGGGTATATGGTGTAGAAAGGCTAAATGGTGTAGAAAGGGTATATGGTGTAGAAAGGGTATATGGTGTAGAAAGGGTATATGGTGTAGAAAGGGTATATGGTGTAGAAAAGGGTATATGGTGTGTAGAAAAGGGTATATGGTGTAGAAAGGGTAATGGTGTAGAAAGGGTGGTATGGTGTAGAAAGGGTATATGGTGTAGAAAGGGTATATGGTGTAGAAAGGGTAAATGGTGTAGAAAGGGTATATGGTGTAGAAAGGCTATATGGTGTAGAAAGGGTATATGGTGTAGAAAGGGTATATGGTGTAGAAAGGGTATATGGTGTAGAAAGGGTATATGGTGTAGAAAGGGTATATGGTGTAGAAAGGGTATATGGTGTAGAAAGGGTATATGGTGTAGAAAGGCTAAATGGTGTAGAAAGGGTATATGGTGTAGAAAGGGTATATGGTGTAGAAAGGGTATATGGCTAAATGGTAGAAAGGGTATATGGTGTAGAAAGGGTATATGCTGTAGAAAGGGTATATGGTGTAGAAAGGGTATATGGTGTAGAAAGGGTATATGGTGTAGAAAGGGTATATGGTGTAGAAAGGGTATATGGTGTAGAAAGGGTATATGGTGTAGAAAGGGTATATGGTGTAGAAAGGCTAAATGGTGTAGAAAGGGTATATGGTGTAGAAAGGGTATATGGTGTAGAAAGGGTATATGGTGTAGAAAGGGTATATGGTGTAGAAAGGGTATATGGTGTAGAAAGGGTATATGGTGTAGAAAGGCTAAATGGTGTAGAAAGGGTATATGCTGTAGAAAGGGTAAATGGTGTAGAAAGGGTATATGGTGTAGAAAGGGTGTATGCTGTAGAAAGGGTATATGGTGTAGAAAGGGTATATGGTGTAGAAAAGGGTATATATGGTGTAGAAAGGGTATATGCTGTAGAAAGGGTATATGGTGTAGAAAGGGTATATGGTGTAGAAAGGGTGTATGGTGTAGAAAGGGTATATGGTGTAGAAAGGGTATATGGTGTAGAAAGGGTATATGGTGTAGAAAGGGTATATGGTGTAGAAAGGCTAAATGGTGTAGAAAGGGTATATGGTGTAGAAAGGGTATATGGTGTAGAAAGGGTATATGCTGTAGAAAGGGTAAATGGTGTAGAAAGGGTGTATGGTGTAGAAAGGGTATATGGTGTAGAAAGGGTATATGGTGTAGAAAGGGTATATGGTGTAGAAAGGGTATATGGTGTAGAAAGGGTATATGGTGTAGAAAGGGTATATGGTGTAGAAAGGGTATATGGTGTAGAAAAGGGTGTATGGTGTAGAAAGGGTATATGGTGTAGAAAGGGTATATGGTATAGAAAGGGTATATGGTGTAGAAAGGGTATATGGTGTAGAAAGGGTATATGGTGTAGAAAGGCTAAATGGTGTAGAAAGGGTATATGGTGTAGAAAGGGTATATGCTGTAGAAAGGGTATATGCTGTAGAAAGGGTATATGGTGTAGAAAGGGTATATGGTGTAGAAAGGGTATATGGTGTAGAAAGGCTAAATGGTGTAGAAAGGGTATATGGTGTAGAAAGGGTATATTCTGTAGAAAGGGTATATGGTGTAGAAAGGGTATATGGTGTAGAAAGGTATATGGTGTAGAAAGGGTAAATGGTGTAGAAAGGGTATATGGTGTAGAAAGGGTATATGGTGTAGAAAGGGTATATGGTGTAGAAAGGGTATATGGTGTAGAAAGGGTATATGGTGTAGAAAGGGTATATGGTGTAGAAAGGGTATATGGTGTAGAAAGGGTATATGGTGTAGAAAGGGTATATGGTGTAGAAAGGGTATATGGTGTAGAAAGGGTATATGGTGTAGAAAGGGTATATGGTGTAGAAAGGGTATATGGTGTAGAAAGGGTATATGGTGTAGAAAGGGTATATGCTGTAGAAAGGGTATATGGTGTAGAAAGGGTATATGGTGTAGAAAGGGTATATGGTGTAGAAAGGGTATATGGTGTAGAAAGGGTATATGGTGTAGAAAGGGTATATGGTGTAGAAAGGGTATATGGTGTAGAAAGGCTAAATGGTGTAGAAAGGGTATATGGTGTAGAAAGGGTATATGGTGTAGAAAGGGTATATGGTGTAGAAAGGGTGTATGGTGTAGAAAGGGTATATGGTGTAGAAAGGGTATATGGTGTAGAAAGGGTATATGGTGTAGAAAGGCTAAATGGTGTAGAAAGGGTATATGGTGTAGAAAGGGTATATGGTGTAGAAAGGGTATATGGTGTAGAAAGGGTATATGGTGTAGAAAGGGTATATGGTGTAGAAAGGGTATATGGTGTAGAAAAGGGTATATGGTGTAGAAAGGGTATATGGTGTAGAAAGGGTATATGGTGTATAAAGGGTATATGGTGTAGAAAGGGTATATGGTGTAGAAAGGGTATATGGTGTAGAAAGGCTAAATGGTGTAGAAAGGGTATATGGTGTAGAAAGGGTATATGGTGTAGAAAGGGTATATGGTGTAGAAAGGGTATATGGTGTAGAAAGGGTATATGGTGTAGAAAGGGTATATGGTGTAGAAAGGGTATATGGTGTAGAAAGGGTATATGGTGTAGAAAGGGTATATGGTGTAGAAAGGCTAAATGGTGTAGAAAGGGTATATGGTGTAGAAAGGGTATATGGTGTAGAAAGGGTATATGCTGTAGAAAGGGTATATGGTGTAGAAAGGGTATATGGTGTAGAAAGGGTATATGCTGTAGAAAGGGTATATGGTGTAGAAAGGGTATATGGTGTAGAAAGGGCTAAATGGTGTAGAAAGGGTATATGGTGTAGAAAGGGTATATGGTGTAGAAAGGGTATATGGTGTAGAAAGGGTATATGGTGTAGAAAGGGTATATGGTGTAGAAAGGGTATATGGTGTAGAAAGGGTATATGGTGTAGAAAGGGTATATGGTGTAGAAAGGGTATATGGTGTAGAAAGGGTATATGGTGTAGAAAGGGTATATGGTGTAGAAAGGGTATATGGTGTAGGGTATATGGTGTAGAAAGGCTAAATGGTGTAGAAAGGGTATATGGTGTAGAAAGGGTATATGCTGTAGAAAGGGTATATGCTGTAGAAAGGGTATATGGTGTAGAAAGGGTATATGGTGTAGAAAGGGTATATGGTGTAGAAAGGGTATATGGTGTAGAAAGGGTATATGGTGTAGAAAGGGTATATGGTGTAGAAAGGGTATATGGTGTAGAAAGGGTATATGGTGTAGAAAGGGTATAAAGGAAAGGGTAAATGGTGTAGAAAAGGGTATATGGTGTAGAAAGGGTATATGGTGTAGAAAGGGTATATGGTGTAGAAAGGTAAATGGTGTAGAAAGGGTATATGGTGTAGAAAAAGGGTATATGGTGTAGAAAGGGTATATGGTGTAGAAAGGCTAAATGGTGTAGAAAGGGTATATGGTGTAGAAAGGGTATATGGTGTAGAAAGGGTATATGGTGTAGAAAGGGTATATGGTGTAGAAAGGGTATATGGTGTAGAAAGGGTATATGGTGTAGAAAGGGTATATGGTGTAGAAAGGGTATATGGTGTAGAAAGGGTATATGGTGTAGAAAGGGTATATGGTGTAGAAAGGGTATATGGTGTAGAAAGGGTATATGGTGTAGAAAGGGTGTATGGTGTAGAAAGGGTATATGGTGTAGAAAGGGTATATGGTGTAGAAAGGGTATATGGTGTAGAAAGGGTATATGGTGTAGAAAGGGTATATGCTGTAGAAAGGGTATATGGTGTAGAAAAAGGGTGTATGGTGTAGAAAGGGTATATGGTGTAGAAAGGGTATATGGTGTAGAAAGGGTGTATGGTGTAGAAAGGGTATATGGTGTAGAAAGGGTATATGGTGTAGAAAGGGTATATGGTGTAGAAAAATGGTGTAGGTATATGGTGTAGAAAGGGTATATGGTGTAGAAAGGGTATATGGTGTATAAAGGGTATATGGTGTAGAAAGGGTAAATGGTGTAGAAAGGGTATATGGTGTAGAAAGGCTAAATGGTGTAGAAAGGGTATATGGTGTAGAAAGGGTATATGGTGTAGAAAAAAGGGTATATGGTGTAGAAAGGGTATATGGTGTAGAAAGGGTATATGGTGTAGAAAGGGTGTATGGTGTAGAAAGGGTATATGCTGTAGAAAGGGTATATGGTGTAGAAAGGGTATATGGTGTAGAAAGGCTAAATGGTGTAGAAAGGGTATATGGTGTAGAAAGGGTATATGGTGTAGAAAGGGTATATGGTGTAGAAAGGGTATATGGTGTAGAAAGGGTATATGGTGTAGAAAGGGTATATGCTGTAGAAAGGGTATATGGTGTAGAAAGGGTGTATGGTGTAGAAAGGGTATATGGTGTAGAAAGGGTATATGGTGTAGAAAGGGTATATGGTGTAGAAAGGGTATATGGTGTAGAAAGGGTAATATGGTGTAGAAAGGGTATATGGTGTAGAAAAGGGTATATGCTGTAGAAAGGGTATATGGTGTAGAAAGGGTATATGGTGTAGAAAGGGTATATGGTGTAGAAAGGGTATATGGTGTAGAAAGGGTATATGGTGTAGAAAAATGGTGGTATATGCTGTAGAAAGGGTATATGGTGTAGAAAGGGTATATGGTGTAGAAAGGGTATATGGTGTAGAAAGGGTATATGGTGTAGAAAGGGTATATGGTGTAGAAAAGGGTATATGGTGTAGAAAGGCTAAATGGTGTAGAAAGGGTATATGCTGTAGAAAGGGTAAATGGTGTAGAAAGGGTATATGGTGTAGAAAGGCTAAATGGTGTAGAAAGGGTATATGGTGTAGAAAGGGTATATGCTGTAGAAAGGGTATGTGCTGTAGAAAGGGTATATGGTGTAGAAAGGGTATATGGTGTAGAAAGGGTATATGGTGTAGAAAGGGTATATGGTGTAGAAAGGGTATATGGTGTAGAAAGGGTATATGGTGTAGAAAGGGTATATGGTGTAGAAAGGGTATATGGTGTAGAAAGGGTATATGGTGTAGAAAGGGTGTATGGTGTAGAAAGGGTATATGGTGTAGAAAGGGTATATGGTGTAGAAAGGGTATATGGTGTAGAAAGGGTATATGGTGTAGAAAGGGTATATGGTGTAGAAAGGGTATATGGTGTAGAAAAAGGGTATATGGTGTAGAAAGGGTATATGGTGTAGAAAGGGTATATGGTGTAGAAAGGGTGTATGGTGTAGAAAGGGTATATGGTGTAGAAAGGGTATATGCTGTAGAAAGGGTATATGGTGTAGAAAGGGTATATGGTGTAGAAAGGGTATATGGTGTAGAAAGGGTATATGGTGTAGAAATGGTATATGGTGTAGAAAGGGTATATGGTGTAGAAAGGGTATATGGTGTAGAAAGGCTAAATGGTGTAGAAAGGGTATATGGTGTAGAAAGGGTATATGGTGTAGAAAGGGTATATGGTGTAGAAAGGGTATATGGTGTAGAAAGGGTGTATGGTGTAGAAAGGGTATATGGTGTAGAAAGGGTATATGGTGTAGAAAGGGTATATGGTGTAGAAAGGGTAAATGGTGTAGAAAGGGTATATGGTGTAGAAAGGCTAAATGGTGTAGAAAGGGTATATGGTGTAGAAAGGGTATATGGTGTAGAAAGGGTATATGCTGTAGAAAGGGTAAAGGTGTATATGGTGTAGAAAGGGTATATGGTGTAGAAAGGGTATATGGTGTAGAAAAGGGTATATGGTGTAGAAAGGCTAAATGGTGTAGAAAGGGTATATGGTGTAGAAAGGGTATATGCTGTAGAAAGGGTATATGGTGTAGAAAGGGTATATGGTGTAGAAAGGGTATATGGTGTAGAAAGGGTATATGGTGTAGAAAGGGTATATGGTGTAGAAAGGCTAAATGGTGTAGAAAAGGGTATATAGAAAGGGGTGTAGAAAGGGTATATGGTGTAGAAAGGGTATATGGTGTAGAAAGGGTATATGGTGTAGAAAGGGTATATGGTGTAGAAAGGGTATATGGTGTAGAAAGGCTAAATGGTGTATATGGTGTAGAAAGGGTAAATGGTGTAGAAAGGGTATATGGTGTAGAAAGGGTATATGCTGTAGAAAGGGTATATGGTGTAGAAAGGGTATATGGTGTAGAAAGGGTATATGGTATAGAAAGGGTATATGGTGTAGAAAGGGTATATGGTGTAGAAAGGGTATATGGTGTAGAAAAAATGGTGTAGAAAGGCTAATGGTGTAGAAAGGGTATATGGTGTAGAAAGGGTATATGGTGTAGAAAGGGTATATGGTGTAGAAAGGCTAAATGGTGTAGAAAGGGTATATGCTGTAGAAAGGGTAAATGGTGTAGAAAGGGTATATGGTGTAGAAAGGCTAAATGGTGTAGAAAGGGTATATGGTGTAGAAAGGGTATATGGTGTAGAAAGGGTATATGCTGTAGAAAGGGTATGTGCTGTAGAAAGGGTATATGGTGTAGAAATGGTGTAGAAAGGGTATATGGTGTAGAAAGGGTATATGGTGTAGAAAGGGTATATGGTGTAGTAAAAGGGTGTATGGTGTAGAAAAGGGTATATGGTGTAGAAAGGGTATATGGTGTAGAAAGGGTATATGGTGTAGAAAGGGTATATGGTGTAGAAAGGGTATATGGTGTAGAAAGGGTATATGGTGTAGAAAGGGTATATGGTGTAGAAAGGGTATATGGTGTAGAAAGGGTATATGGTGTAGAAAGGGTATATGGTGTAGAAAGGGTATATGGTGTAGAAAGGGTATATGCTGTAGAAAGGGTATATGGTGTAGAAAGGGTATATGGTGTAGAAAGGGTATATGGTGTAGAAAAGGGTATATGGTGTAGAAAGGGTATATGGTGTAGAAAGGGTATATGGTGTAGAAAGGGTATATGGTGTAGAAAGGGTATATGGTGTAGAAAAGGGTATATGGTGTAGAAAGGGTATATGGTGTAGAAAGGGTATATGGTGTAGAAAGGCTAAATGGTGTAGAAAGGGTATATGGTGTAGAAAGGGTATATGCTGTAGAAAGGGTATATGGTGTAGAAAGGGTATATGGTGTAGAAAGGGTATATGGTGTAGAAAGGGTATGGTGTAGAAAAGGTATATGGTGTAGAAAGGGTATATGGTGTAGAAAGGGTATATGGTGTAGAAAGGGTATATGGTGTAGAAAGGGTATATGGTGTAGAAAGGGTATATGGTGTAGAAAGGCTAAATGGTGTAGAAAGGGTATATGGTGTAGAAAGGGTATATGCTGTAGAAAGGGTATATGGTGTAGAAAGGGTATATGGTGTAGAAAGGCTAAATGGTGTAGAAAGGGTATATGGTGTAGAAAGGGTATATGCTGTAGAAAGGGTATATGGTGTAGAAAGGGTATATGGTGTAGAAAGGCTAAATGGTGTAGAAAGGGTATATGGTGTAGAAAGGGTATATGGTGTAGAAAGGGTATATGGTGTAGAAAGGCTAAATGGTGTAGAAAGGGTATATGGTGTAGAAAGGGTATATGGTGTAGAAAGGGTATATGGTGTAGAAAGGGTAAATGGTGTAGAAAGGGTATATGGTGTAGAAAGGCTAAATGGTGTAGAAAGGGTATATGGTGTAGAAAGGGTATATGGTGTAGAAAGGGTATATGGTGTAGAAAGGGTATATGGTGTAGAAAGGGTATATGGTGTAGAAAGGGTATATGGTGTAGAAAGGGTATATGGTGTAGAAAGGGTATATGGTGTAGAAAGGGTATATGGTGTAGAAAGGTTATATGGTGTAGAAAGGGTGTATGGTGTAGAAAGGGTATATGGTGTAGAAAGGGTATATGGTGTAGAAAGGGTATATGGTGTAGAAAAAGAAAGGGTATATGGTGTAGAAAGGGTATATGGTGTAGAAAGGGTATATGGTGTAGAAAGGGTATATGCTGTAGAAAGGGTATATGGTGTAGAAAGGGTATATGGTGTAGAAAGGGTATATGGTGTAGAAAGGGTATATGGTGTAGAAATGGTATATGGTGTAGAAAGGGTAAATGGTGTAGAAAGGGTATATGGTGTAGAAAGGCTAAATGGTGTAGAAAGGGTATATGGTGTAGAAAGGGTATATGGTGTAGAAAGGGTATATGGTGTAGAAAGGGTGTATGGTGTAGAAAGGGTATATGGTGTAGAAAGGGTATATGGTGTAGAAAGGGTATATGGTGTAGAAAGGCTAAATGGTGTAGAAAGGGTATATGGTGTAGAAAGGGTATATGGTGTAGAAAGGGTATATGGTGTAGAAAGGGTATATGGTGTAGAAAGGTTATATGCTGTAGAAAGGGTATACGGTGTAGAAAGGGTATACGGTGTAGAAATGGTATATGGTGTAGAAAGGGTATATGGTGTAGAAATGGTATATGGTGTAGAAAGGGTAAATGGTGTAGAAAGGGTATATGGTGTAGAAAGGCTAAATGGTGTAGAAAGGGTATATGGTGTAGAAAGGGTATATGGTGTAGAAAGGGTATATGCTGTAGAAAGGGTAAATGGTGTAGAAAGGGTGTATGGTGTAGAAAGGGTATATGGTGTAGAAAGGGTATATGGTGTAGAAAGGCTATATGGTGTAGAAAGGGTATATGGTGTAGAAAGGGTATATGGTGTAGAAAGGGTATATGGTGTAGAAAGGGTATATGGTGTAGAAAGGGTATATGGTGTAGAAAGGGTATATGCTGTAGAAAGGGTATATGGTGTAGAAAGAAATATGGTGTATATGGTGTAGAAAGGGTGTATGGTGTAGAAAGGGTATATGGTGTAGAAAGGGTATATGGTGTAGAAAGGGTATATGCTGTAGAAAGGGTAAATGGTGTAGAAAGGGTGTATGGTGTAGAAAGGGTATATGGTGTAAAAGGCTAAATGGTGTAGAAAGGGTATATGGTGTAGAAAGGGTATATGGTGTAGAAAGGGTATATGCTGTAGAAAGGGTAAATGGTGTAGAAAGGGTGTATGGTGTAGAAAGGGTATATGGTGTAGAAAGGGTATATGGTGTAGAAAGGGTATATGGTGTAGAAAGGGTATATGGTGTAGAAAGGGTATATGCTGTAGAAAGGGTATATGGTGTAGAAAGGGTATATGGTGTAGAAAGGGTGTATGGTGTAGAAAGGGTATATGGTGTAGAAAGGGTATATGGTATAGAAAGGGTATATGGTGTAGAAAGGGTATATGGTGTAGAAAGGGTATATGGTGTAGAAAGGCTAAATGGTGTAGAAAGGGTATATGGTGTAGAAAGGGTATATGCTGTAGAAAGGGTATATGCTGTAGAAAGGGTATATGGTGTAGAAAGGGTATATGGTGTAGAAAGGGTATATGGTGTAGAAAGGCTAAATGGTGTAGAAAGGGTATATGGTGTAGAAAGGGTATATTCTGTAGAAAGGGTATATGGTGTAGAAAGGGTATATGGTGTAGAAAGGCTAAATGGTGTAGAAAGGGTGTATGGTGTAGAAAGGGTATATGGTGTAGAAAGGGTATATGGTGTAGAAAGGGTATATGGTGTAGAAAGGCTATATGGTGTAGAAAGGGTATATGGTGTAGAAAGGGTATATGGTGTAGAAAGGGTATATGGTGTAGAAAGGGTATATGGTGTAGAAAGGGTATATGCTGCAGAAAGGGTATATGGTGTAGAAAGGGTATACGGTGTAGAAATGGTATATGGTGTAGAAAGGGTATATGGTGTAGAAATGGTATATGGTGTAGAAAGGGTAAATGGTGTAGAAAGGGTATATGGTGTAGAAAGGCTAAATGGTGTAGAAAGGGTATATGGTGTAGAAAGGGTATATGGTGTAGAAAGGGTATATGGTGTAGAAAGGGTATATGGTGTAGAAAGGGTATATGGTGTAGAAAGGCTAAATGGTGTAGAAAGGGTATATGGTGTAGAAAGGGTATATGGTGTAGAAAGGGTATATGGTGTAGAAAGGGTATATGGTGTAGAAAGGGTATATGGTGTAGAAAGGGTATATGGTGTAGAAAGGGTATATGGTGTAGAAAGGGTATATGGTGTAGAAAGGGTATATGGGTATATGGTGTAGAAAGGGTATATGGTGTAGAAAGGGTATATGGTGTAGAAAGGGTAAATGGTGTAGAAAGGGTATATGGTGTAGAAAGGCTAAATGGTGTAGAAAAAGGGTATATGGTGTAGAAAGGGTATATAGTGTAGAAAGGGTATATGCTGTAGAAAGGGTAAATGGTGTAGAAAGGGTGTATGGTGTAGAAAGGGTATATGCTGTAGAAAGGGTATATGCTGTAGAAAGGGTATATGGTGTAGAAAGGGTATACGGTGTAGAAATGGTATATGGTGTAGAAAGGGTATATGGTGTATAAATGGTATATGGTGTAGAAAGGGTAAATGGTGTAGAAAGGGTATATGGTGTAGAAAGGCTAAATGGTGTAGAAAGGGTATATGGTGTAGAAAGGGTATATGGTGTAGAAAGGGTATATGGTGTAGAAAGGTGTATGGTGTAGAAAGGGTATATGGTGTAGAAAGGGTATATGGTGTAGAAAGGGTATATGGTGTAGAAAGGGTAAATGGTGTAGAAAGGGTATATGGTGTAGAAAGGCTAAATGGTGTAGAAAGGGTATATGGTGTAGAAAGGGTATATGGTGTAGAAAGGGTATATGGTGTAGAAAGGGTAAATGGTGTAGAAAGGGTATATGGTGTAGAAAGGGTATATGCTGTAGAAAGGGTATATGGTGTAGAAAGGGTATATGGTGTAGAAAGGCTAAATGGTGTAGAAAGGGTATATGGTGTAGAAAGGGTATATGGTGTAGAAAGGCTAAATGGTGTAGAAAGGGTATATGGTGTAGAAAGGGTATATGCTGTAGAAAGGGTATGTGCTGTAGAAAGGGTATATGGTGTAGAAAGGGTATATGGTGTAGAAAGGGTATATGGTGTAGAAAGGCTAAATGGTGTAGAAAGGGTATATGGTGTAGAAAGGGTATATGCTGTAGAAAGGGTATATGCTGTAGAAAGGGTATATGCTGTAGAAAGGGTATATGGTGTAGAAAGGGTATATGGTGTAGAAAGGGTATATGGTGTAGAAAGGGTATATGCTGTAGAAAGGGTATATGGTGTAGAAAGGGTATATGGTGTAGAAAGGCTAAATGGTGTAGAAAGGGTATATGGTGTAGAAAGGGTATATGGTGTAGAAAGGGTATATGGTGTAGAAAGGGTGTATGGTGTAGAAAAAGGGTATATGGTGTAGAAAGGGTATATGCTGTAGAAAGGGTATATGGTGTAGAAAGGGTATATGGTGTAGAAAGGGTATATGGTATAGAAAGGGTATATGGTGTAGAAAGGGTATATGGTGTAGAAAGGGTATATGCTGTAGAAAGGGTATATGGTGTAGAAAGGGTGTATGGTGTAGAAAGGGTATATGGTGTAGAAAGGGTATATGGTGTAGAAAGGGTGTATGGTGTAGAAAGGGTATATGGTGTAGAAAGGGTATATGCTGTAGAAAGGGTATATGGTGTAGAAAGGGTATATGGTGTAGAAAGGGTATATGGTGTAGAAAGGGTATATGGTGTAGAAAGGCTAAATGGTGTAGAAAGGGTATATGGTGTAGAAAGGGTATATGCTGTAGAAAGGGTATATGGTGTAGAAAGGGTGTATGGTGTAGAAAGGGTATATGGTGTAGAAAGGGTATATGGTGTAGAAAGGGGGTGTATGGTGTAGAAAGGGTATATGGTGTAGAAAGGGTATATGGTGTAGAAAGGGTATATGGTGTAGAAAGGGTATATGGTGTAGAAAGGGTATATGGTGTAGAAAGGGTATATGGTGTAGAAAGGCTAAATGGTGTAGAAAGGGTATATGCTGTAGAAAGGGTATATGGTGTAGAAAGGGTATATGGTGTAGAAAGGCTAAATGGTGTAGAAAGGGTATATGGTGTAGAAAGGGTATATGCTGTAGAAAGGGTATATGGTGTAGAAAGGGTATATGGTGTAGAAAGGCTAAATGGTGTAGAAAGGGTATATGGTGTAGAAAGGGTATATGGTGTAGAAAGGGTATATGGTGTAGAAAGGCTAAATGGTGTAGAAAGGGTATATGGTGTAGAAAGGGTATATGGTGTAGAAAGGCTAAATGGTGTAGAAAGGGTATATGCTGTAGAAAGGGTAAATGGTGTAGAAAGGGTATATGGTGTAGAAAGGCTAAATGGTGTAGAAAGGGTATATGGTGTAGAAAGGGTGGTGTAGAAAGGGTATATGGTGTAGAAAGGGTATATGGTGTAGAAAGGGTATATGCTGTAGAAAGGGTATATGGTGTAGAAAGGATGTATGGTGTAGAAAGGGTATATGGTGTAGAAAGGGTATATGCTGTAGAAAGGGTATATGGTGTAGAAAGGGTATATGGTGTAGAAAGGGTATATGGTGTAGAAAGGGTATATGGTGTAGAAAGGGTATATGGTGTAGAAAGGGTGTATGGTGTAGAAAGGGTATATGGTGTAGAAAGGGTATATGGTGTAGAAAGGGTGGTGTAGAAAGGGTATATGGTGTAGAAAGCGTATATGGTGTAGAAAGGGTATATGGTGTAGAAAGGGAAAGGGTATATGGTGTAGAAAGGGTATATGCTGTAGAAAGGGTATATGCTGTAGAAAGGGTATATGGTGTAGAAAGGGTATATGGTGTAGAAAATATGGTGTAGAAAGGGTATATGGTGTAGAAAGGGTATATGGTGTAGAAAGGGTATATGCTGTAGAAAGGGTATATGCTGTAGAAAGGGTATATGGTGTAGAAAGGGTATATGGTGTAGAAAGGGTATATGGTGTAGAAAGGGTATATGCTGTAGAAAGGGTATATGGTGTAGAAAGGGTGTATGCTGTAGAAAGGGTATATGGTGTAGAAAGGGTATATGGTGTAGAAAGGGTATATGCTGTAGAAAGGGTATATGCTGTAGAAAGGGTATATGGTGTAGAAAGGGTATATGGTGTAGAAAGGGTATATAGTGTAGAAAGGGTATACGGTGAATGTATGTAACACCGGTAATGGTCTAATGTGTGTTCTATTTACAGTATCAGCACACTTCGAAAATCAGACGCTTGGAGGGCCATTTGGAGAGGGTTGTTTTTGTGTGTATTGTGTGGGTTTGCATGTGTGTGAGCATGTGCATTTATGTAAGTGTGTGTGTGTGAGAGAGAGAGAAATTTGAGAGATGAATTCATACACTCTCTATGCTAATAGTATGGCTGTAGGGGTATTTGCATGTATGAGTGTGTCACACAACCCAGATGCTTATGTCAAGAATGAAAGAAAGATGGCTAAAACATCAGGCATTATGTGCTTTATAAAGGCTTTAGGACAAATCCTGATGGTAATCAAGACTGTTCCGCTTTGACTCTTCCATGGCCGTCCCTTGATTACCTTTTAGCCTTCTACTTTGTTGTTCCTCTGTCTCCTTTCGCTTCCTATTTCTGTCTTAATCCTCCTAATTTAATTCTCCCTTGATCCTCTCTCTTTCCCTTCATTCCCCTCCTCTCTCTCTCTCTCTCTCTCTCTCTCTCTCTCTCTCTCTCTCTCTCTCTGTGTCCACAGCTGCAGTCGTTTCTGCAAGTGAACATCAGCCAGGTACATGTGGATGAGTGTGCCAACACAGACTGTGGCGGCAGCGGCGGCTGCTCCAACGTGCTGAGCGTCAGCGACACGCCCACTGTGGTGGATTCTGGGAGCCTGTCACTGGTGTCGGTGACGGTGGAATCCACGGCAGTATGCAGCTGCTCCGGTAGAGAACACGTCCACAAGATCTGTTCCTCCTATCCCAGAAACCCCTGCTTCAACGGGGGCATCTGTGTCGACACTCAGAGCGGGTACAGGTGAGGAAGAAGTCATACCACCTGCAGTGAAATGTTCACAGAGGAGAAGGGGTTTAATTGTGTTTACAGTTGTGCACGGGTGAGCGGAGGTGTCAAAAAACAGCAAATAGCCTTTGGCAGCCTGACCTTTTAGCAGTCACGAGGGTGGGGGAAGGGGAGGGAAGGCTCAGATCTGTTGTTTCCCTGTTGAGATAGTGATGGTTACCTGGAGTTTTCAACAGATAGATGAGAATGAATACCTGGTAGGAGAATGCTTTATGAATGAGAGTGAGGGCTATGTGTGGGAGAGGAATCAATAAGTCAACTAATACTTAAATCTTGCTAGAGGGATGAAACTCTATGAAAGTATTTGGCCAAAAACAGGCAAGTGGCGCCGTGCGCTCGCTCGCTCGCTCACACCAATGCTGTGCCGGTGCTGAATGATAGATCAAGTGAAAGCTTTCAAAAGGATCCAAGCCCCTCTTTGTGAGTCTCATCACTTAACCTACCTCCAAGACTTCTCACAAATATGAGGTACACAGCTTTTAGCCTTTTTCTCCAATTATCCAGAGCCAATAATGCTATTGATTTTCTTCACTGGGTAACAATACCCAAACAGAGAGGAGAATAACAATCCATTTTACACGGAGGGCGAGAGGGGTAATGGTGAGGAGGAGAGAGTGCAGCAAAGTCATTTGGTACAGGGGTTGGAAGGTGAGGTGGGGGTGAGGGGTCGGGTTAGACAACCAGAAAACATAGCCGAGGCTGTTTAAATAACCTCGTTAGCCACGCCTGATTATTCTGCTTCATCTCTAATTGAACAGAGTTAAACCATGTCCACAGGTCTCACCTCTCTCTCTGGCTCTCTCTCTCTGGCTCTCTCTCTCTCTCGCCGGCCAGGCCTTTGATGTCTTTCCGACCTGGGCTCAGCTCACTGCTGTAATCCCAGCGGTGGTTGTTTAGGAGAGAAGCTTTAGCTTCAGTACTGAGCTCTGTGTTCTACCGTACAGCAGCCATGTTGCAGTGCCATGTGTCTGGCGCCTCGTGTTCCTCTCTGCTCCTCTCACCTCCTCTACCTCTCTCCCCCAGTGCCTCTCTGTTTTTGGTTCCCTCTTGGTCCTCCTGAATGAATTTCATAGTTGTGCTCTGAATGTCTGAGCGAGCTCAACATCAAGCTAAATACTTCTGGGATCGTGTTGAGGAGGAAGGCTAAACGCCGCCGGTGATGTGGGGGGAATTTTCTTTAATCTAATGATCTTTGTGATTAAAAATGCAAAGGAAATGAACACGTCGAAAATGCCAACCTGGCCGCTACACGAAAGGAGGTATTTAAAAGGGAATGATGCATGTTTTATCATACGTCTGTGTATATTTTTGTTAGGGTGTTTGCAATGCGGAAGTGCACTTAAATAACAGTGCACAAACAATTTAATGAGAGCTCGAGATCATTTAAAAAATATATATATTTCATCTCTGAGAATTCATGCAACACTTTATTTTCTGATGCAATTCTGTGTCAACCAGATTGTACACATGCACTGTGGAGACCACTTAGGTACAATAAAACTGGAGACTGTCCTACTGTTTTTTAAATTTTTTATTAATCTACTCACGTTCACAAATGCCGAGTTGCATCCAGTTTATACGGACCATCCAAAGTCATCCAAAATCATGGCAGACATGGGATACATTTTAAAATGATGTATCTTTGGCTGTGAGTGATGAAAGAAAATGTGGCCTCCAAATCTGACCGTGTATAGAAATGGTCATTCTGGGCCAGGAGTCAGTTAAACTGCAGTACCGAAGCCAAACTGTAGGAGCAGTCAAAACCGTGCTTCTTGACCAGTAACCTGACCCCTTTTGGTGGTGACACATAAACGACTACACTGCTGTGTGTCTACACTGCTGTGGGTCTACACTGCTGTGTGTCTACACTGCTGTGTGTCTACACTGCTGTGAACTCTGTGAGCAGAATCAGAATCACCATATTTACTAAGGCACTGCTCTGAGGAGGTGTTGGCCATTCCTCCTGTGGGTTTCACGTGTGCAGACTTATGATCCCACGGACGTCCACACAGTCACATGATACTTCAGTTGGAGCACGCTGACAGACGTATAACGTTAGTCTCCTGACTGAGCTAGAGAGAGAGAGGACGAAGGAGGATGACAGAGACACACACATACACACACACACACACACATCCCGTGCAAACACACACATCGAAAGTCCCCCGTTTGAAATCCACTGGCATTGTTAGTTCATATTCAGAGGTAATCTGCTGCTGATTTGGTGTTCATGTCTAGAAAGGAGGTGTATAAGGATGTTCCTGAAAAAATTGCCAGACATCTTGCCCAAAATTTGAACATATGCCCAAATGCTCTTCCTGGAATTGTCCATCCTGCTTCCCTTTGAAACACGAAAGGAGAAGCAATTTAATTTGGTTCTCTGCTGTTTAATTAAAAGAAGAAAGTAAACCCAGGATTTGTGTCTAGTTGGACGTACTAAGCGTGTAATGTGCCTTGCCATTGGTCCGTACCAGAATGATTTATGCAGCCAACCCAGAGTTAATCCCAGCTCTCTCTCTGTTGCAGACACATATTGGCTTCTAACAGTTGAACTGACATTGCCAGATTGGCCCAAACACAGGATAAAGTTGTTGATGTGTCAGAACAGAAGAGTCTCCTTGTTGATGACAAGTTGTCCTTGTAGAACTCACATTCCTCCGCTTATATTATAACTGAAAAGCCAAGAACTTAAAAAGCTGTGAAGCATTTTGAATCTGTGAATGTAGCGAACAATTAACCATGTTAATAGAAATTCCTCACATTATACGTATTCAATTATGACATTTCTACGATTATTGTTTCCACTAGAGAATGTCTTTATAACTGAAGGTCAATGTCATCCTCTGCAGGCTTGGGTGTGTGAAACCGTTCAAAGACAAACACAAGCCTGGTAATAGATATGAGACAGAGGCAGTGGACGGTTGCTGAGCAGAGCACAGAGCCCTGGCCTGGTTTATCACTAGGCGTTGAGCACACGGATGTCGAACTGCGCAGATGCGTAGAGATCCCCAGCGACACAGCGCAGAGATTTAAGATTTAAGAAACAACATGTAGATAATCGTGGCGGCCAGGATTAATAGCGGGATTTGAAAATGGAGGGCAGGGGAGATTACTTGGTCCCGAACGCTAACAAATAACATTCCCGTGTGCAAGCAAAGAACAGGAAATGAGCAAAGGGAGAAAAAAACTCAAGTACAGTAAGAGGATTGGGGTTGAGGCCATCGTGGCTGAAATCATGTTCCTGATATCTCTGAGGGGATAAATGAGTGAGATAATTCCCTGAGACTGGGTGAATTGTTTCCAAACGGACAGATAAGGTAGGTCAAGTTTCCAGTGTATTGTCTTGAGTCCCCCTCTTTACATCTCCTTCTCTCTACAGCCTTATCTCTCCGGAGCCTATAGGACCTTCATCAGAACCAGTGCTCCTAGAGCTCCCAGACCAAACTTCCTTTCATTCTTCTGCATCACGGTCGTGACCCCAATGTTGTTGGGAACAGAACAGCCCGACGTACTGATCTGCAACGTTCACCACCTGCTGTTGTTCTCTCCCCTATAGTATAATAACGTCTGCTATTTAGCAGAGGCTTTTATCCAAAGCGACTTACAGTCAGGTTTGCATACAGTCCTCTCTCCTCTCTCCCTTTTTGGCTATGGTGTGCCTTCTAAACGTGGGGTGTATAGCTTTGATTACTGTGCCTGGTTATTAGAAGAAGCATGTTATTGTGTTAGCGCACGGCCCGCCTGTCTGTTTCTCTCCTCCTGCATTTGCATGTCTGCCAGGTGCCAGGGGGGACTATCATTTCTGACAGTCTCTCCTTTTCAATCTGGGTTCAGAGCAGAGACGGGGAAATGGGAAATACTAAATGCAAGAGTGTCGGATGTGGCAGCCGGGAGCTCTTCTCTCTCTCTTCGCAGCACACAAATGAGAGAGGAACGAAACGAAGGGAGCATGGCGGCCTGGAAGACTATTATTAGGCTGCTGTGAGTAGGGTGATGGAGAGGGAACCGGCCGAGAAAATAGCTGGGCTTCTGACTAAACTAACTAGAGAAAGCCACACTTGATTGATGCCACAGGATTGCCCGTGTGTGGGTGTGCCAGCTATATTAGCTGTCTCCACAACAGGTGGATACAGTGGGGTTGTGTGTGTGTGTGTGTGTATGTGTGTGTGTGTGTGTGTGTGTGCGTGTGCGTGCGTGTGTGTGTGTGTGACAAAGGAAGACTGAATGAAGGAAAAGGGATGACTGAATAACCGGAGGGAGGAGTACAGCTGTGCTCGGTTGCTATGTTGTTAATAGTGATGGATTCTCCCTATGGTACAGATGATAATGAGAACATCTGCATGAGATGTGGAGTGTCTCGCAGAAGGAAATCACTAGAGGCGAAACAGTAGTGGGAGAGCATGACAGACAGAGAGAGAGAAAGCTGAAATATAGTGTTCTCCAGATTGTGAGCAGTCCTTGGGGGCTAATATAGACTGCTAGATGCTTAGTTGGGATGTACACTCACAATCTTTAGTTGTTATGCAATTGAGAACAATTAGAAGCAAATTGTGTGTGTTTGCGTGCGCGCGACTGCTAGTGTGTGTGCGTGCGTGTGTGTGCATGTGTGTGTGTGTGTGCGTGCGTGCGCGCGCGTGTGTGTGTGTGTGTGTGACTGACTGTTGTGTGGTTAAGCAGAAGCAGGCCATCCCATCCCGGCCTCAGCAGGGACATCCTGATAGAGCAGTCTTGCGTGATAAATGAGGGAATAACTCAATTGCTTTGTGTTATTCTTATTGTGATGTTCCTCCTCCTTGTTATTTTGCCCTAGATGCCAGTGCCCTGCGCAGTTCGAGGGGCCAGAGTGCCAGCAGACCAAACACAGTTTCCATGGCAACGGCTATGCCTGGTTTCCTCCCATAAGGCCTTGCTTCGAGAGCCGTCTCTCCCTGGAGTTCATCACGGAGGTTGCAGATGGTCTGCTGCTCTACAGCGGGCCCCTGGCCCAGCTACAGCCCTGGGACCTTGAGGACTTCATGGCCATAGGTAATATATCTACTTATCTACTCACAGAGGAGGGGGACAGGAATACAGGATAGAGGAGAGACAGGGTAGAAGGGAGGGGCAGCGCATGCATACGTCAGTGTGTGAGTGCTGGTAATTGTGTTTGAGGTACGCTGTGATGGCGCGATAGAGATAAGAAGGTTGCATGAGGCAGAAATGCTCAAATTGTCCTCTACACAACTCTGTCTGAATTTGCTGGTTTAAAATAAACAAGACTACTAAGGTTCTTTTTACATGGAGATTTGTTGTGCCAACGCTGCCAAATTAGTTTGGGGGTGGAGGGGATTCTTTGAAGGGGGGTCAGCTTCAGCCTACACACAGCTCCTGAGGCCTTTAATGAGTGTACACTTGGTGGTAAAGGCTGATCTGTGTGTGTGTGTGTGTGTGTGTGACAGCATCAGGTCTTTAGGGGTTAATGAGGGTCTCGTTATGAAAGTAAAGGCTTATTTGTCATTCATTCCAGAATGTAATTACAACGGGGTGTGCATATTTAGAGCTTTAATGAACTTGTTGAGCTGCGTGGACGTGCTTAGCATACATTCTCAAGTTAAGGCCTGGAGTAAATAACATACGATGTTTGTGTGTACGTGTTTGTGGCTCCATTCCACATTATGTCTGCTTTCGAGTATTAGCACTCGATTCAATGCTGGAAGACATTTTGTGTGTGCGTGCGTGCGTGTGCGTGCGTGCGTGCGTGCGTGCGTGTGTGTGTGTGTGTGTGTGTGTGTGTGTGTGTGTGTGTGTTTGAATGGGAAACAAAGGAGAAAGGATACAGAAGAAGTTTCAAAGTTTTTTTTGCCACATGCACAGGACAGTCTTCAGTCTGCAGTCTCAACCGTCTCAACACGATGCATAGTTAGTGTGTTGTACTGTGAAGATGTAAAGATGTCTGCAGTCTCAACCGTCTCAACACGATGCATAGTTAGTGTGTTGTACTGTGAAGATGTAAAGATGTCTGCAGTCTCAACCATCTCAACACGATGCATAGTTAGTGTGTTGTACTGTGAAGATGTAAAGATGTCTGCAGTCTCAACCGTCTCAACACGATGCATAGTTAGTGTGTTGTACTGTGAAGATGTAAAGATGTCTGCAGTCTCAACCGTCTCAACACGATGCATAGTTAGTGTGTTGTACTGTGAAGATGTAAAGATGTCTGCAGTCTCAACCGTCTCAACACGATGCATAGTTAGTGTGTTGTACTGTGAAGATGTAAAGGTGTCTGCAGTCTCAACCGTCTCAACACGATGCATAGTTAGTGTGTTGTACTGTGAAGATGTAAAGATGTCTGCAGTCTCAACCGTCTCAACACGATGCATAGTTAGTGTGTTGTACTGTGAAGATGTAAATGTGTCTGCAGTCTCAACCGTCTCAACACGATGCATAGTTAGTGTGTTGTACTGTGAAGATGTAAAGCTGTCTGCAGTCTCAACCGTCTCAACACGATGCATAGTTAGTGTGTTGTACTGTGAAGATGTAAATGTGTCTGCAGTCTCAACCGTCTCAACACGATGCATAGTTAGTGTGTTGTACTGTGAAGATGTAAAGATGTCTGCAGTCTCAACCGTCTCAACACGATGCATAGTTAGTGTGTTGTACTGTGAAGATGTAAAGATGTCTGCAGATGTTGCAGTGAGTCAGGGTTTCCCAAACGCGGTCCTGGGGCCCTTCCTGGGTGCACGTTTTGGTTTTTGCCATAGCACCACACAGCTGTTTCAAATAATCAACGTCCACAGCCTCACAGCTGTGGATGTTGAAGAGAGAAGAGAGACCAAATCCAACAAAAGTCTGCGTCACATGAGCTTCCTATCCTTAATCCAGCACTGTGCCAGAGAGGACAGAGATAGTGACAGGGAAGACAGAGAGGGATGAATAGAGCATGGATATGAGTGGAAGGCTGAGCAAGATGTGTGGAACATTTTAGAATTGTAGGAGGGAGATATGGCAGAAAGGCAGAGTGGAGATGGCAAGTGTATACGGCTGAGACTTAAAGTGAGAAACAGACAATAACAGTTCAGCCTGACGTCTCTATATTACTCTCACCCACAGGTTGACTGTGTCAAACCTTGTTATTTCTCGCTGTTTAGCAGTGCAACCTATTAAACCTTCTGATTTCCCACAGCTTCCCGGCCCGAATCTCCTTATTAAAGACGTTGAACCTGCATCCTGCAGCCCTGCCCACTCACTGTCTGTTCTCCGCTGTGCTTTACCTTGCTGTGCTGTTTATCCCCCCCATGGGCCTTTGTACCAAGCATGTGGCATAGCACAGACCTACCTCTGCAAAACACCCCTGCATGTCCTACATTCTCTGCTGTTCCCCTGGGATTAAAAGCCCAATTTAGCCATTTGTACATTATATCAATATCTAATCATTTCTGGATAACAATTATTATGTAGCTTACTGTAGTAGAAATAAACAAAAACAGCTTTTTAGCAAAAAACGACCGTATTTCTCAAGCAATAATTTTGCTAGGACTCTCTGGGAGTTGTCTGAGTGGGGAGGGGAAATTGAAAACCAGCTGTTATTGGCAGAGAGGTTTGGAACTCTGTTATTCATCTATTAACTAATTCACCACCTGGTGATGTCACCAGGCAAGCCAAAATTCCACCCATGCAAAACATGCTGATTAGAAGGTCCTTGGTAGATTGTATTTTCAACCAGAAACTATCAGGAAATAATATCAATTTTTGTTCACTCTTTTACACTGTTAGTTTCATCAGCTGTTGCACAATATGATACAAAACACAGGGGAAACCATGTTGACTGCACCAGGCCTTTAAGTGATAGAGCACCGAGCCAGTATGGCAAGTAGCCTGCGTGTAAAACAGGGCTGTCCAATTCCAGTCCTGACCGAAACACTTCTGTTTTTCTGTTTCTACCTGGTAGTTAATTGCACTCACCTGGTGTTCCAGGTCTGAATGAGTCCCTTATTAGGAGGAGAGGATGAAAACCAGAAGTGTTTCTGCCCTCCAGAACTGACATTGAACAGCCCGGGTTTAGAGAGAATGGCATCCTATTCCATTAGTGCATTATAAATTGAATAGGGAACTATTTGGGATGAGGCCAGTGTCTGTTACTGCCCAGCTTGGGCCTGTATGAGATTACTGGACAGGTCTGAGGTGATTTGTTCTGGGCTGGACAGAGCAATGGATGTTGCCCTACCAGGGAGGAAGATGTCTTTGGTTCTGCTTGTTAACTTTTCCATGGCTCATAATCTTTGTCCCGGTCTGATGTGGGTCAGATAGATATGTGCTTCATACTGAAAGCAGTATATTGAGTTATGGATGTGTATAGTGTAGGTTTGCAGGGCATGTGGTATCTTTTAGAGTGCCCATTGGTCTGTCCTCTCCTCTAAATGTAATACGTGTTATATTTCTCTCTAAATCCCGTCAGAGATCTAGACCCTGTCTGTTCTGCCTCCTGACTTTGACGGCTGGAACAGTGAGATCATAGTTAAATGAGTCGCATTATTGTAAACTCCCCCTTCTCAAGGGTACGAGCCATGGGGCTGAGCTTGTCCAATCAATAGACAAATTAACCGGACAAATTAAATTTGGGTGATTACGGACTCCTGCAGAATGGGAAACAGGCTCTCAGGGCTCGGCCTGGGATCTAGTTTACACCACGTTGCCAAGAGTTGCATCCAGCTCCAAGGATAGAGCCGAAAAAATGTCATCACTCACTTTGTCTCATTCTGACCTGATGGCAGCCTATTTATCATGCTTTTAATATGTGGAATTCAGATTTTCTTAATAAATGCAACTAAAAAGCCAGATGTTTCAAAAAATGATTGAGTAATGGTATGGAAATAAACTCAATGAATGTAATGTTTATATGCTTGCAACAATGTAAGCCAATTTATATGGTTGTTTTGCAAGGTTATTGCATTTTTTTACCCATAATAAATTGAAACATAATACCCGGCTGAATGTAAATATCTCAGGCATTTGGCATTGGGCTATTTTTTACATATTTTGCTTTATGCAGTACTACTGTTGGTGGTCTCAGAAGGAACTGAGAAACAGGCTGACTGAGAATGAGGTGAACCCCCCCCCCCCCAAACACGCACACAACACCCCAATACACACACACACGTGTAGACACAGCATCTGGCAGATGAAAGCGAGCAGAGAGATACACTGAGTGTGAAACGCACATTACGGTCAATTTGCAGAAACCTGTTTCACAGTCTTTTAGCGCTGCACCCGTTTCAAATATCGCTTTAAAGTTTGGGTCCTGTTTCCTGGGGGTTTGGGGGTGTTTGCTGACAGTCAATTTATATTAAAGGCACCACAGTCACAGACTCTCTTTCTCTGTTGCTGGGCTGCTGATTTGTATACACTGAGTGATTTGTAATGCTGTTTATGCAGTCCATATTCTCCCAGCCTCAAACATATTCCCTTCAGGAGCTTCAGAAAACAGGCCATTTTTCATAGTTAAGTGGGAGTGCCATGCTTTGGGGGCTGAGACCTCCTGGCTTCCCCCTCACCAAGACGCTCGACAGGGAAGGTTCATCTGCAGGGATGTCGAGGAGGAGACCATGATGAATAAGGGATGAGGAGGGGAGATTAGCCGTGACCGCGCTGAGTCCGCCAACCGGAGTTTAAGAGCAAAAGCTTGTAGTAACCTGAATACACCCGGGCGTACTCTCCCTGTCCAAGATCATTTGATACGGCACAACATAAAGCCCATTTGGCCTGTCTGCCCACCCTTCAGCCTCCCTGCCTGACCAGCCCAGCCCAGCCGGTCCATGCCCATGGAGGTTCTCCTCTCAGGCACTCAACACCCCTCTCCTGTCCTTCCCTCTCTCTTTTCATCTCAACCAAGCCTTCCACCGTTCACACCTGTCACCCCGCAGTCTGTCCCTTTTTCTCCTGAAATGTCACGTCAGCCCCAACAAGGAGGGTCGGGACCCTTGTCAGATTGAGACACCCTGTGGGACAGTGTCAGTCTTTTGCTTGATGGTGGTGGCCACTGTGGGCCTTTCACATGAAAAGGGCTTTTCACTCAGGCTTAGGCTGGGCTCTGTACATCAGTGACTTACTGCTAGCTCAAAGTAATCTCTGTCTGAGCACAGGTTGCCTACTGGGAATCCACTGTGAGAACACTGCAGAGAGACAGGTGGGAGAGGGAGAGAGAGAAAAGGTTAGGGTTATAAAAGAGGAAGACACGACAAGCCCGACCGAGGGACTGTCATGGAGAGAGGCCGGGCGGAAGAGAATGGGATGACGAAAGCCAGAAAACGATAAAGACCTGTGGAAGAGGGAGAACAACCCTCTCTGTCGAAAACAGAGCATTTGCGAGCCTAGAAAATAGAGCGACGTGGAGTTTATATTTACAGCGCTATTCTCTCCTGAACTCTTAAACTGTGGATGTCATGTTGATTTATGGAGAAACAGTGGTTGGTTGACATGTTGTTTACCCACAGTCCTTTGCAAACAGTATAAAGCATACAACGAGTCTGAACTGGTTCATTAATTTTTAATTTCCCATTTGACTAAGTCAGAAAATAGAATCACTTTTTAATGTTTATTGTCTTATAGTGGGGGGGCATAATTGCATAGCGCCAGGCACTGTTGTAATCCTTATTGTGGGGTGAGCATGATGACGTCGGACTGTTAGTTATATTTAACTGGTTTACTATTAGCTTTGCACCTTTTACTGTTGTTGTTTTTCAGGTTCTAATACTGGCCCAGGTTATTAGATGTCATTTTAAGTGCGTCATCTTTCTGAACAGACTGCAGAAAGCACTGAGGTGGTGCCTGTTTTTACTTTAATCTGGGGTTGGGTAAGCACACACCACTCTTACAGAATTTCGACCGTTTACATTTTTTTTTTTTTTCACCTTTATTTAACCAGGTAGGCTAGTTGAGAACAAGTTCTCATTTCCAACTGCGACCTGGCCAAGAATAAAGCAAAGATAAAGCCAAGCAGTGCGACACAAAACAACAACACAGAGTTAAGTTGACCGCAGGTCAGTTGACCTTGATTAGTTGGCTGTGCTTCGCTGTGGTTGCTTGTTCTTGGTGTGTTGCAGTGATCAGATGAAATGTGTACAGAAGTGACGGCCTCAGGATAAAGTGGTCTGTGTGTGGTTGTATCTGATCCTCCCTGGCATTAAGAGTATGTCATGGGGGTTGTGGATGGTCATCCCTGGGGATGGAACCACCATGTGTGACCTCATGTCGGTGTCCTCTCTCTCTCTCCCCTCAGAGCTGATCGATGGCACTCCCACACTCAAGATAAACCATGGCTCGGGCACACTGGTCTTGCAGTTGCCAGGCAACGTGAACGTGGCGGACAGACGGTGGCACCGTCTGGATGTGAGGAGCAACAGTAAGGTGGGTGTCTGAAGTCTGAGCTGCTGCCAAACTTATACCATCCCATGGACCCCCCCCCACACACACACACACACACACACATCTCCCCCAACACTAGCCATATGATGTTCATTCTTATAGAACTCCGGGGGAAGTTTAATACAAACAGGTGGTGTCTCTACTAGACTAGACCTGTTTTCATGACATCGTCTGGAGAAGTAGGAGGGTTTGAGTGGTTTGGATTCAGTGGAGATCGAATGGATACCTCCTGGATACATTACTGTGTACGGCCGTATGGCTGTATGACAGCGCTAACAACAACTTTGTTCGTCTACCAGGTCTGAAAAACAAACTCAGGGTTATTCGGGAAATGGTCAATGTATTATATAAACAGTGTCATACAAACACTGTATTAGTATTTGTATGCCATTTACAAACTCAAAATTAATACACCTCAATGTCTGCTATGAAGTAGCTGAATATGCTTGTTGAAAACAATGAACTGGTTTTGAGTAGATGTTGAATAGGACCTTTTAGAAGCAAATTTGTTACATTTGTATGGTTAGTTAGTTCTTGCAGTAGAATATAGTACACATAGGTATAATACAGATATTAAAGAGGAATTACTGACAATAATGGAGCTCATATTAGACTGGTGGGCCAGCCAGTATCTGATGTCTTAATATTCCTGATGTCCTGATATCCCTGATGTCCTGATAATCTGGATGTCCGTATATTTCTTATGTCTTGATATTCTGGATGTCCTGGTGTTCTGATATTCCTGATGTCCTGATATTATCTGATGTCCTGATATTCCTGATGTCCTGGTGTTCTGATATTCCTGATGTCCTGATATTCCTGATGTCCTTATATTCCTGATGCGCTGATATTATCTGATGTCCTGATATTATCTGATGTCTTGATATTCCTTATATTCCTGATGGGTTGATATTCCTGATGTCCTGATATTCCTGATGTCCTGATATTATCTGATGTCCTGATATTCCTGATGTCCTTATATTCCTGATGTGCTGATATTATCTGATGTCCTGATATTCCCGATGTCCTTATGTTCCTGGTGTCCTGATATTCCTGATGTCCTGATGTGTTGATATTCCTGGTGTCCTGATATTCCTGATGTCCGGATATTATCTGATTCCCTTATATTCCTGATGCCCTTATATTCCTGATGTGCTGATATTCCTGATGTGCTGATATTCCCGATGTGCTGATATTCCTGATGTGCTGATATTCCCGATGTCTTTATATTCCTGGTGTGCTGATATTCCTGATTTGCTGATATTCCTGATGTGCTCATATTCCTGATGTGCTAATATTCCTGATGTGCTAATATTCCTGATGTTCTGATATTCCTGATATTCCCGATGTGCTGATATTCCTGATGTGCTGATATTCCCGATGTCTTTATATTCCTGGTGTGCTGATATTCCTGATGTGCTGATATTCCTGATGTGCTCATATTCCTGATGTGCTAATATTCCTGATGTGCTAATATTCCTGATGTGCTGATATTCCTGATGTGCTGATATTCCTGATATTCCTGATGTCCTGATATTCCTGATGTGCTGATATTCCTGATGTCTTGATATTAGCTGATGCCTTGATATTCCTGATGTTCTGATAATCTGGATGTCCTTATATTCCGGATGTTCTGATATTTCCGATGTGCTGATATTCCTCATGTGCTCCTGTAGGAGGTACGCTTTACACTGGACCGCTGTGCCGGGGCCACCGTCATGGAAATGGAGGGAGTGGGCAGCTGGCTGACCACAGAGGACCACTCATCCTGCGAGGTCACTGGGGTCACGCCCAACCTGGACAGGTAGCCTACTCACGCCTCTCTCTCTCTCGCTCTCTCTTGCTCTCTCTGTCTCTCTATTTGTGTCTGTCTGTTGCTCTCACTCTTTCTTTCTTTCTTTCTCTCTTTCTCTCTCCCTCTAGCTCTCTGTCTTTCTTGCACTCTATTTCTTTCTCTCTCTCACTCTCTTTCTTTATTTCTCTCTCTCATTCTCTCTCCCTCTGCCTATCTGTCTCTCTCTCGCTCTATCTCTCTCTCTCATGCTCTCTCTCTCTCTTTCCCTGTCTGTCTTTGTCTCTCTCCTCCTTTACACAGAATACACACCTTTCACATAGTCAAACTCAGAACACCAGATTGGTGGGGGACAAGGCCATGTAATTATGGGTTGAAAAAAGTACTGCAGTAGAAAAATAGGGACGGATAGGTGTATGAACAGATACTGAAAAGTACGGACAATGTTGTTATTTTATTCCTCAGGCACCTGAACGGGACCCAGGTGTTACAGCTGGGTGGAGTCAATGAGGACCTGCCCTATGTCTACCCGCAGTTACAACACAAACACTTTACCGGCTGCATCAGGAACCTCGTTGTCGACAGCAAGGTAACGCTTGCTACAATGTGTTTCCTCCCAATCATCACACACCCTGAGTAGCCTTGGGAAGCGATGTATCTCTTATACAACACGTAACATCTCCATTGTAAAGAGTTACACTTGTACTGCAGGCAGCATGGTGTTGTTAAACTGCATACAGCAGCTCACATAAATACTTTCAAACACTTTCACACCTTTCCCACGGACATTGTCACAGCAACACTCCTGTAGAAAAGGTATGATCCGGGATCGCATTCAGCGCATATCCACTAGATACAGTCTGAAATGATAGATATGCCACCATGGCAACAGTCGTTACGGGGAGGACAGCGGTCCTTCTGCCCATGTGACTCCATGACACTGTGTGACACTGGGAACTAAAGGTATTTGTCACTAAAACACTCTCCTGCATGCCCGCTGGCAACAAAACGTAGGGCTGAGGTTCGATACAATATTCATAGATCTCTTATTGTAGACTGGAAAGACTGGGGGTGTGGGTGGAACATGTGAGAGAGGGGGAAGACAGGAGGAAAGGAGGAGGATGTCTGTGCCATTGAACTTGTTCAAGCGTGAGGCAGGGGTGAATGTTTGGGCAAGAGAAGGAAAGGTGCAGATTTTTAGACTTCAATTGTTTTTCTATTCTGAATCTATATCCACAATGTCACAGTTGATTTATGTTACTCTCTGTTGTTGCTTCTCTCTCTCTCTCTCTCTCTCTCTCTATTTGTCTGTATCTCTCCTGCTCTCTGGGACAGATTAACTATACTATGGGTCTGCAACCAAGCACTAATGGTTTTCATGTTCAAAAATGAAATGATCAGTAAAAGGAATGTGAAGAAAAACCAATCTGTAGATGAAAACAGTCTTTTCTTTACGAAAGCAACTTGATGCTTTCACTGAAAGCGACTTACATTGATGCAAGCATACATTTTTCATATGGGTGGCCCAACGGGGAATCGAACCCAAGATCCTTCCGTTGCAAGCGCCATGCACACGGGACCACACATATGCAAAATGATTAGCAGGTCTAGTCTTCTACATCAATCCAACTCTGTTCGACTCTCTCTATCCATCTCTATATTTCTGACTGAGGCAGAGACGGGTGCTCACGACTGGGACAGTCTGCTAATTATGTTTGGTGAAAAAATGTGATCGTGATTGGCGTCTCACGCACATCAACAAACACACACCTGCACACATAATCCCGTGCACACAGAGATGTATGTTGGATCTTTGAGTGTGCGTAGTATCTCTCTGTAAATGGGTATTGACCTCCGTCTCGAGATGGACCAGACTTGGAGTGCCCAGCTCTATGGTGAGGTCAGAACCAATTTGTACCGTTTTGCAGATTGGCTCAACGGCTACCGTGGTTTACGAGCAGCTCCGCTGAACGGTGGGAACTCATAAACGGGGAGATTGGACATATTCATGTTCTTTTCAAGGTTTTTCAGTCCTTTCACAGCATTGCCCTCCGCCAGCTCCTTTCTGTGCCTGTGGATTGGTTTGATCCTACGAAAACCCAGTCGTTTACATTTACATTTACATTTAAGTCATTTAGCAGACGCTCTTATCCAGAGCGACTTACAAATTGGTGCATTCACCTTATGACATCCAGTGGAACAGTAGTGCATCTAAATCTTTTAAGGGGGGGGGTGAGAGGGATTACTTTATCCTATCCTAGGTATTCCTTAAAGAGGTGGGGTTTCAGGTGTCTCCGGAAGGTGGTGATTGACTCCGCTGTCCTGGCGTCGTGAGGGAGTTTGTTCCACCATTGGGGGGCCAGAGCAGCGAACAGTTTTGACTGGGCTGAGCGGGAACTGTACTTCCTCAGTGGTAGGGAGGCGAGCAGGCCAGAGGTGGATGAACGCAGTGCCCTTGTTTGGGTGTAGGGCCTGATCAGAGCCTGGAGGTACTGAGGTGCCGTTCCCCTCACAGCTCCGCAGGCAAGCACCATGGTCTTGTAGCGGATGCGAGCTTCAACTGGAAGCCAGTGGAGAGAGCGGAGGAGCGGGGTGACGTGAGAGAACTTGGGAAGGTTGAACACCAGACGGGCTGCGGCGTTCTGGATGAGTTGTAGGGGTTTAATGGCACAGGCAGGGAGCCCAGCCAACAGCGAGTTGCAGTAATCCAGACGGGAGATGACAAGTGCCTGGATTAGGACCTGCGCCGCTTCCTGTGTGAGGCAGGGTCGTACTCTGCGGATGTTGTAGAGCATGAACCTACAGGAACGGGCCACCGCCTTGATGTTAGTTGAGAACGACAGGGTGTTGTCCAGGATCACGCCAAGGTTCTTAGCGCTCTGGGAGGAGGACACAATGGAGTTGTCAACCGTGATGGCGAGATCATGGAACGGGCAGTCCTTCCCGGGAGGAAGAGCAGCTCCGTCTTGCCGAGGTTCAGCTTGAGGTGGTGATCCGTCATCCACACTGATATGTCTGCCAGACATGCAGAGATGCGATTCGCCACCTGGTCATCAGAAGGGGGAAAGGAGAAGATGAATTGTGTGTCGTCTGCATAGCAATGATAGGAGAGACCATGTGAGGTTATGACAGAGCCAAGTGACTTGGTGTATAGCGAGAATAGGAGAGGGCCTAGAACAGAGCCCTGGGGGACACCAGTGGTGAGAGCACGTGGTGTGGAGACGGATTCTCGCCACGCCACCTGGTAGGAGCGACCTGTCAGGTAGGACGCAATCCAAGCGTGGGCCGCGCCGGAGATGCCCAACTCGGAGAGGGTGGAGAGGAGGATCTGATGGTTCACAGTATCGAAGGCAGCCGATAGGTCTAGAAGGATGAGAGCAGAGGAGAGAGTTAGCTTTAGCAGTGCGGAGCGCCTCCGTGATACAGAGAAGAGCAGTCTCAGTTGAATGACTAGTCTTGAAACCTGACTGATTTGGATCAAGAAGGTCATTCTGAGAGAGATAGCGGGAGAGCTGGCCAAGGACGGCACATTCAAGAGTTTTGGAGAGAAAAGAAAGAAGGGATACTGGTCTGTAGTTGTTGACATCGGAGGGATCGAGTGTAGGTTTTTTTCAGAAGGGGTGCAACTCTCGCTCTCTTGAAGACGGAAGGGACGTAGCCAGCGGTCAGGGATGAGTTGATGAGCGAGGTGAGGTAAGGGAGAAGGTCTCCGGAAATGGTCTGGAGAAGAGAGGAGGGGATAGGGTCAAGCGGGCAGGTTGTTGGGCGGCCGGCCGTCACAAGACGCGAGATTTCATCTGGAGAGAGAGGGAGAAAGAGGTCAGAGCACAGGGTAGGGCAGTGTGAGCAGAACCAGCGGTGTCGTTTGACTTAGCAAACGAGGATCGGATGTCGTCGACCTTCTTTTCAAAATGGTTGACGAAGTCATCTGCAGAGAGGGAGGAGGGGGAGGAGGATTCAGGAGGGAGGAGAAGGTTGCAAAGAGCTTCCTAGGGTTAGAGGCAGATGCTTGGAATTTAGAGTGGTAGAAAGTGGCTTTAGCAGCAGAGAGAGAAGAGGAAAATGTAGAGAGGAGGGAGTGAAAGGATGTCAGGTCCGCAGGGAGGCGAGTTTTCCTCCATTTCCGCTCGGCTGCCCGGAGCCCATTCCAAGAAATTGCATGAAAGGTGAAAGCATAAAGTTTCGGTGACCTTTTGCCCTCGTTTTTTGGGGGGAAAACAAACAATTGTTATTTCGTTCTCTTTCCCCCCCCCTCTCTATCTCCTTCTCTCCCTTGTGCCTCCCTTCTTTTTTTTTACCTGTCTACTGCTTTCTCCCATTTCTATCTTACACCGTACAATGTAAATATCTCCCTTTGGCACATATCCCACTCCCCCTCTCCATCTCTGTCCTCTCTCCATCTCCCCCCTACACAGTTCTATGACTTGGGCACTCCAGCTGACTCTGTGGGCAGCTCCCCAGGCTGTCTGACTACGGATGGGAGCTGTGTCAATGTGGGCATCCCCTCCTGTGGACCTCGGGGTCGCTGCCATGGAGAGTGGGGCTCCTTCAGCTGCCAGTGCATACCGGGGTACACTGGGAATCAGTGTGAGCACGGTACGTACCTCAATGCCAGCACCGAGACCAACATGTATGTGTTGAGTGCTTGTTTGGAGGTCATGCGTGAGGGCATTGATGAATTTGATTTTGTTTTGATTAGATTAAAGGAACGTTCGTGAGTAGCATGAATGAACTGTGTGTGTGTGTGTGTGTGTGTGTGTGTGTGTGTGTGTGTGTGTGTGTGTGTGTGTGTGTGTGTGTGTGTGTGTGTGTGTGTGTGTGTGTGTGTGTGTGTGTGTGTGTGTGTGTGTGTGTGTGTGTGCTCTAAGATGTGGAGAATCAGAGCAGGTGGTCAGTCCAGTTCAAGTGTTCAGCAGTCTGATGGCTTGTAGATAGAAGCTGTCTTTTGTCTGTTTGTGCGCGTGCTTGCGTGAATGCCAGCACGTGTCTGTCTGTATGTGTGGTGTGGGAGGACTAATTGACTGGTGGAGTCGAATGGGAGATGAAAGAAATGCTTGGGAACGCGTTTGATCTACGATCAAGGCATGTGAGGGTATCATTAGGCTAACTGTATTGTGAATCGACGTAGTAGAGTAGTATCTCTCTAATTCACTCTGGATGAATATCGGTTCAGAATACCTACCGTATACAATGTGTCCAGTGTTTATGGTGAGCTGTCCAGCTGACACATTGTCTTGTCCTCTGTGTTTTGTTGGCAGAAGTTCCAGAGTATTCCTTTGATGGGCGGAGTCATGTTCATTACCAGTTGGCATCTCCTCTGCCAGCCCGGCGGACCCAGGTACAGGTTCTGGTCCGGACCCGTAAACATGGTAGTGCCATCCTCAGCCTACTGTCCAAGGAACAGACTGAATACCTGCGCTTAGAGGTGAGACTGAGCTTTTCTCCCTCTTCTTTCTCTCTCTTTCTCTCTCTCTCTCTTTCTCTCTCTCTCTTTCTCTCTCTCTCTCTTTCTCTCTCTCTCTTTCTCTCTCTCTTTCTCTCTCTCTCTTTCTCTCCCTCTCTCTCTTTCTCTCTCTCTCTCTTTCTCTCTCCTTCTCTCTCACTCTCCCTCTCCCGCCATCCCCCTTTCTCTCTCTCTCTCTCTCTCCTTCTCTCTCTCTCTCCTTCTCCCCTCTACTTTTATATCTTCTCTTGACTCACCCTTTTGTCTTCATATCTCTGTTTCTCCCGACCATAATATGCTTTCATGGGCTCATAAAAATGTTCTCACCCCCGCCCCCTCCAACTGTGTGATTGAGGTTAATCATAACATTAGTGTCATCCGTTATGTATACTGCTGTTTTTACAACATTTTCTCTCATCCCCTAACATTCTCCATCATCCACATATCTTTACTACAATGCCACAACGTGGGGAATGGATTCATCACAGGAACATAAATGTCAGGCGTTTTCCGTGTGCAGCCAGTGTGAAATGCACCAGTCCTGCAGACATCCTCCGATATTAACCCACAACGGAAGTGCAACGTTGTATTCTGTCCACGTTAGCGCGTGTTTCTCTTGGCTGAACGTGAGCTGCGCCCCCCACACTCTATGGACTCCTTGTTTTAGGAGGAATACCTGCCTCACAGTGGCGTGCTTAGATTGCTGATTACAGCTTTTTGTTTTTCTCTCCGCTCTCCTCTCCTCAAATCGTCACTGATTAATTATCTGTATGCCATCAGACTGGTGTGAGTAGAGCCCTGAGATGTGCAGCTCGCTCTCCGGAGTGGCAGGTTAGAGATTTCATTAGTGCAGCTCGCAGTGTGACTCGTGTGGCTGAAGCCTCACAGCGGTAGCCCTTATCTTTTTCATTCCCTCCGTCTTTTTTCTGGTCCTCCGTCCTGATGGAGCAGATGCCTCCTGGGGTTTCTTGGGAGAGAGGTGTCTCTGATCTGTAAGGGTACCCACTGGGCACACACTGGTGGAATCCAAATTGTTTCCGCGTCATTTCAATTAAATAACATTGAACTCATGTGGAATGGACATTGAATTGACGTCTGGGGCTAGTCGGTAGGCTAGCATTAATTTTCACTTCTAGCCCCGGTGAAGGCCAGCCAGACAATAGGGATGATAAATGCCATTTTAACATTGTTAACACCAGTAAAACAAAAGGTCCTCTACTCTCTCCCTATGCCTTGATGCCTTCGATTATGAGAGATGCACTGGATCCCACTTGTATCCAAGACATTTTTCTGATTGTCTGATAGCTGTATGGTTTTCTCTCTCTCTCTGCCAACACCCTGTGTGTGAATGGGTAGGTAGCATGGATCAATGTACTGTATAATGAGGCAGCTACTTCATTCAGCCAGCTGGGGGTTAAATAGAAGGCTTTTGAAAGTAATAAAGAGGCTGCCGATCTGGAAGGACGTAGAGATAATATACTGTACACAGAGATGATATACTGTACACGGGATAATATACTGTACACAGAGATAATATACTGTACACAGAGATAATATACTGTACACGGGGAAAATACAGAGGTTGCATAAGCATTCACAAATACCTCAACCGTATTCCCACCCAGTTATAAACCCTGGCTAGAGAGAGAGAGAGAGAGAGAGAGAGAGAGAAGGAAACGGAGCACATTCCCATTCAGCTTTAATTGGGGGGGGACATGAGGTGCCTCAGCAGCACTCACTTAGTCTGGTAAAAGTGCCAACTCACTGAGGTCTAAAGATAATTAATAGTTCATTAGGAAACCTTGAAATAAGCAAGTCTCTCACCAGGAAAACAACCTTGGACCCATCTTAGTGGAGCTCACTGCTTTTTCTCATGCATCTGAGCCAGCTGATGGGGTGGTGTATCAGGAGGTGAGCCGTTCACAGCTGTAGCCTTTTAGCTTGAGGGGGAAGTAGAGGTCGAGGTAAACGTCAGAAACTCTTCCCCCATCTCCTCTCTTTCTGCTCGTCTCATACAACTGTTTACGTCGACATCAGCGGTGGAATAGATTTGAGTGTTTGCAAATTATGCTCAGTGGGAGCCTCGCAGGACGTTTTTTAAATCGAAATGAAGGCTGCTTCTCACCATATCAATGGCCCGTAGACTAACACACGCCTCGCTTTGGATCTGTGTGCCTGGCTACAAATAAACTGTTTGTCTTAAATGAATATTGCTCTCTGAAAGTCAAGTGGTTATCATTCAGGCCAGGCTGAAATGGAATTTGTTTACTTTTCAAGATTTGAGGAAAGAGAAAGGCATGTTGTATAAACATTTTTTTAAACTGTCAGGCTTCCTGGATTGGGGATGAGATCAATGGAGCTTGTTGTTGTTGTGAAACAGAGTGGAGAGAGATAGAGAACGAGGGAGATAAGAACAAAGATAAGGATAAGCCAAGAGGTAGGGCTAGAGGTAGAGGTGGATTTAGAGGTAGAGGTAGAGGTGGAGGTAGAGGTAGAGGTGGAGGTGGAAGTGGAAGTAGTGGCGTTCCGTGGGCCTGGGCCTTCAGTGAGGTCCTACACAGTCCCACCCAAATTAATCCACCTCTTATTACCATCATTATGATGCCATGGCTCTAGACACTATACATTTAGACAGAAACGCAGTATAAAACCAGGCGTTGCGTCACCTTGAAATTCACATTTTTATTCGTAGAATTGCAGGGGAAGAGTACAATACCTTTTCATTGTGCAGCTCCCGTTGCCCTGCGCGCTTGTTCGTTGAGCTGTAGATCCACTCGGGTGTCCCCAAAAGTTTTCAAAAGCACCATTGCTTGTAAGTGCCCAGCCGTGTCTCATTGCTGCCTTGGTTAGACAACTCAAGTTTGCAAAGCCAGTGTGGCTCCAAACACCAAATCTATCACTTGCAAATAATAGGCATTCCCAGCAGTACAGTTTGCAGTGCTTCTCGGAGCCTGTGAGCCACACTACTCCTGCTAGCTAACACCATAGTGCTCTCCAAGCTCGTCATCAAGCTCGAGACCCTGGGTCTCGACCCCGCCCTGTGCAACTGGGTACTGGACTTCCTGACGGGCCGCCCCCAGGTGGTGAGGGTAGGCAACAACATCTCCACCCCGCTGATCCTCAACACTGGGGCCCCACAAGGGTGCGTTCTGAGCCCTCTCCTGTACTCCCTGTTCACCCACGACTGCGTGGCCACGCACGCCTCCAACTCAATCATCAAGTTTGCGGACGACACAACAGTAGTAGGCTTGATTACCAACAACGACGAGACGGCCTACAGGGAGGAGGTGAGGGCCCTCGGAGTGTGGTGTCAGGAAAATAAGCTCACACTCAACGTCAACAAAACTAAGGAGATGATTGTGGACTTCAGGAAACAGCAGAGGGAACACCCCCCTATCCACACCGATGGAACAGTAGTGGAGAGGGTAGTAAGTTTTAAGTTCCTCGGCGTACACATCACAGACAAACTGAATTGGTCCACCCACACAGACAGCATCGTGAAGAAGGCGCAGCAGCGCCTCTTCAACCTCAGGAGGCTGAAGAAATTCGGCTTATCACCAAAAGCACTCACAAACTTCTACAGATGCACAATCGAGAGCATCCTGTCGGGCTGTATCACCGCCTGGTACGGCAACTGCTCCGCCCACAACCGTAAGGCTCTCCAGAGGGTAGTGAGGTCTGCACAACGCATCACCGGGGGCAAACTACCTGCCCTCCAGGACACCTACACCACCCGATGTCACAGGAAGGCCATAAAGATCATCAAGGACAGCAACCACCCGAGCCACTGCCTGTTCACCCCGCTATCATCCAGAAGGCGAGGTCAGTACAGGTGCATCAAAGCTGGGACCGAGAGACTGAAAAACAGCTTCTATCTCAAGGCCATCAGACTGTTAAACAGCCACCACCAACATTGAGTGGCTGCTGCCAACACACTGACTCAACTTCAGCCACTTTAATAATGGGAATTCATGGGAAATGATGTAAAATATATCACTAGACACTTTAAACAATGCTACCTAATATAATGTTCCCTACATTATTCATCTCATATGTATACGTATATACTGTACTCTATATCATCTACTGCATCCTTATGTAATACATGTATCACTAGCCACTTTGTTTACATACTCATCTCATATGTATATACTGCACTCAATACCATCTACTGTATCTTGCCTATGCCGCTCTGTACCATCACTCATTCATATATCTTTATGTACATATTCTTTATCCCCTTACACTTGTGTCTATAAGGTAGTAGTTTTAGATTACTTGTTGGTTATTACTGCATTGTCGGAACTAGAAGCACAAGCATTTCGCTACACTCGCACTAACATCTGCTAACCATGTGTATGTGACAAATAAAATTTGATTTGATTTAGCTGGCTCCTGTGTAACACTGGAGCCAGCCAGCAGGCGTACAATAGCCAACTCTAAAGCTGATTGGTTGACACTAAATTTTCATTTCCATTCACTTTAAGCTACAAGTGCCCGCACTGTTGATTCTGAAGGCCTGAGGGCAGATTTTAGACCCCTGGCAACACATGATGGCTGAATATGATTGGATAAAAGATCTAACATAAAGACCAGCCCTCCAAATCTCAACCTGGGGCTGGAAGCAGTGCAACCAAGAGGAAAGCTATGAAATGAAGAGTATAACTCTTACTCTGGGGAATAATTTAATACATATTTGTGGGAAAATATATTTTAAAAAAGATATATATATTCTGATGATGTTTAGGCCAGCAGAGAAGGAGGGAGAGGTAGTGATGTAGAGAGAGAGAGATGTAGTGATGTAGAGAGAGAGAGAGAGAGAGAGAGAGAGGTAGTGATGTAGAGAGAGAGAGGTAGTGATGTGGCGAGAAAGAGAGAGAGAGAGAGGTAGTGATGTAGAGAGAGAGAGAGAGAGAGAGGTAGTGATGTGGCGAGAAAGAGAGAGAGAGAGAGATGTAGTGATGTAGAGACAGAGAGAGAGAGAGGTAGTGATGTAGAGAGAGAGAGAGAGAAAGAGAGAGGTAGTGATGTGGCGAGAAAGAGAGAGAGAGAGAGAGAGATAGATGTGTGGATGATAGAGAAAGGAAGTTCTTTGAAAATGCGAGCAGCCCAGAAAGTGATTGTATGTCATAGAGCCCAGATGACCCACCCTCTAGAGGAAAAGTTAAAAAGAGAGTTGCTGAATAAATGGAGGCATATTGAATTCCCCAGGCCCTGATGTTTCTAATTACGGAGGCGGCATGTTTAATTCAGTTAGTGTGTGGCAGGGTCTTATCAGATCCAGCCCTCGGTGATTATACTGTTTCCTTGTGGTCCCAGAGTCACACAATCATCATCCTCCTGACATTTTCCTTTCCCTAATGTCTCCGTCCTTAGTCTGCCTTCACATTGATGTCCTCTTGCCTGTGTATCAGAAGAAATATGCTGGTTTTTTGAGTGGATCGTCCAACTGCTATTGGCTTTGTTTACCGCATATATACTGCATCTTAACTCTCTGAGTCGTGAATAGTTTTCTTTTTTTTGGGAGGGGGGGGGGGGGACTTATCGTTGAAGGGGGGGGGACCTTCAACGATAAAAAAAAGTATTGACTCTTTTGCGATTCTATACCAACAGTAGTCTGACGTCAATAACCCCTATACCCTCCCCTCTCCCCCTCTCCTCCAGATCTACCAGGACCTACTGTCTGTCTCCTATAACTCTCTCCTCTCCTCTCCTCCAGATCTACCAGGACCTACTGTCTGTCTCCTATAACTCTCCTCTCCTCCAGATCTACCAGGACCTACTGTTGGTCTCCTATAACTCTCTCCTCTCCTCCAGATCTACCAGGACCTAGACTAACACACACCTCGCTTTGGATCTGTGTGCCTGGCTACAAATAAACTGTTTGTCTTAAATGAATATTGCTCTCTGAAAGTCAAGTGGTTATCATTCGGGCCAGGCTGAAATGGAATTTGTTTTCTTTTCAAGATTTGAGGAAAGAGAAAGGCAGATCTACCAGGACCTACTGTCTGTCTCCTATAACTCTCTCCTCTCCTCCAGATCTACCAGGACCTACTGTCTGTCTCCTATAACTCTCTCCTCTCCTCCAGATCTACCAGGATCTACTGTCTGTCTCTTAGAACTGTCTCCTCTCCTCCAGATCTACCAGGACCTACTGTCTGTCTCCTATAACTCTCTCCTCTCCTCCAGATCTACCAGGACCTACTGTCTGTCTCCTATAACTGTCTCCTCTCCTTCAGATCTACCAGGACCTACTGTCTGTCTCCAATAACTCTTTCCTCTCCTCCAGATCTACCAGGACCTACTGGCTGTCTCCTATAACTGTCTCCTCTCCTCCAGATCTACCAGGTCCTACTGTCTGTCTCCTATAACTGTCTCCTCTCCTTCAGATCTACCAGGACCTAATGTCTGTCTCCAATAACTCTTTCCTCTCCTCCAGATCTACCAGGACCTACTGGCTGTCTCCTATATCTCTCTCCTCTCCTCCAGATCTACCAGGACCTACTGTCTGTCTCCTATAACTCTCTCCTCTCCTCCAGATCTACCAGGATCTACTGTATGTTTCCTATAACTGTCTCCACTCCTCCAGATCTACCAGGACCTACTGTCTGTCTCCAATAACTCTTTCCTCTCCTCCAGATCTACCAGGACCTACTGGCTGTCTCCTATAACTGTCTCCTCTCCTCCAGATCTACCAGGTCCTACTGTCTGTCTCCTATAACTGTCTCCTCTCCTTCAGATCTACCAGGACCTAATGTCTGTCTCCAATAACTCTTTCCTCTCCTCCAGATCTACCAGGACCTACTGGCTGTCTCCTATATCTCTCTCCTCTCCTCCAGATCTACCAGGACCTACTGTCTGTCTCCTATAACTCTCTCCTCTCCTTCAGATCTACCAGGATCTACTGTATGTTTCCTATAACTGTCTCCACTCCTCCAGATCTACCAGGACCTACTGTCTGTCTCCAATAACTCTCTCCTCTCCTCCAGATCTACCAGGACCTACTGTCTGTCTCCAATAACTCTTTCTCCTCCAGATCTACCAGGACCTACTGTCTGTCTCCTATAACGGTCTCCTCTCTCCAGATCTACCAGGATCTACTGTCTGTCTCCTATAACTCTATCCTCTCCTCCAGATCTACCAGGATCTACTGTCTGTCTCTTAGAACTGTCTCCTCTCCTCCAGATCTACCAGGACCTACTGTCTGTCTCCTATAACTCTCTCCTCTCCTCCAGATCTACCAGGACCTACTGTCTGTCTCTTAGAACTGTCTCCTCTCCTCCAGATCTACCAGGACCTACTGTCTGTCTCCTATAACTCTCTCCTCTCCTCCAGATCTACCAGGACCTACTGTCTGTCTCCTATAACTGTCTCTCTCCTCCAGATCTACCAGGTCCTACTGTCTGTCTCCTATCTGTCTCCTCTCCTTCAGATCTACCAGGACCTACTGTCTGTCTCCAATAACTCTTTCCTCTCCTCCAGATCTACCAGGACCTACTGGCTGTCTCCTATAACTGTCTCCTCTCCTCCAGATCTACCAGGTCCTACTGTCTGTCTCCTATAACTGTCTCCTCTCCTTCAGATCTACCAGGACCTAATGTCTGTCTCCAATAACTCTTTCCTCTCCTCCAGATCTACCAGGACCTACTGGCTGTCTCCTATATCTCTCTCCTCTCCTCCAGATCTACCAGGACCTACTGTCTGTCTCCTATAACTCTCTCCTCTCCTCCAGATCTACCAGGATCTACTGTATGTTTCCTATAACTGTCTCCACTCCTCCAGATCTACCAGGACCTACTGTCTGTCTCCTATAACTCTCTCCTCTCCTCCAGATCTACCAGGACCTACTGTCTGTCTCCAATAACTCTCTCCTCTCCTCCAGATCTACCAGGACCTACTGTCTGTCTCCAATAACTCTCTCCCTCTCCTCCAGATCTACCAGGACCTACTGTCTGTCTCTTTAGAACTGTCTCCTCTCCTCCAGATCTACCAGGACCTACTGTCTGTCTCCTATAACTCTCTCCTCTCCTCCAGATCTACCAGGACCTACTGTCTGTCTCCTATAACTGTCTCCTCTCCTTCAGATCTACCAGGACCTACTGTCTGTCTCCAATAACTCTTTCCTCTCCTCCAGATCTACCAGGACCTACTGGCTGTCTCCTATAACTGTCTCCTCTCCTCCAGATCTACCAGGTCCTACTGTCTGTCTCCTATAACTGTCTCCTCTCCTTCAGATCTACCATGACCTAATGTCTGTCTCCAATAACTCTCTCCTCTCCTCCAGATCTACCAGGACCTACTGTCTGTCTCCAATAACTCTCTCCTCTCCTCCAGATCTACCAGGACCTACTGTCTGTCTCCTATAACGGTCTCCTCTCCTCCAGATCTACCAGGATCTACTGTCTGTCTCCTATAACTCTATCCTCTCCTCCAGATCTACCAGGATCTACTGTCTGTCTCTTAGAACTGTCTCCTCTCCTCCAGATCTACCAGGACCTACTGTCTGTCTCCTATAACTCTCTCCTCTCCTCCAGATCTACCAGGACCTACTGTCTGTCTCTTAGAACTGTCTCCTCTCCTCCAGATCTACCAGGACCTACTGTCTGTCTCCTATAACTCTCTCCTCTCCTCCAGATCTACCAGGACCTACTGTCTGTCTCCTATAACTGTCTCCTCTCCTCCAGATCTACCAGGTCCTACTGTCTGTCTCCTATCTGTCTCCTCTCCTTCAGATCTACCAGGACCTACTGTCTGTCTCCAATAACTCTTTCCTCTCCTCCAGATCTACCAGGACCTACTGGCTGTCTCCTATAACTGTCTCCTCTCCTCCAGATCTACCAGGTCCTACTGTCTGTCTCCTATAACTGTCTCCTCTCCTTCAGATCTACCAGGACCTAATGTCTGTCTCCAATAACTCTTTCCTCTCCTCCAGATCTACCAGGACCTACTGGCTGTCTCCTATATCTCTCTCCTCTCCTCCAGATCTACCAGGACCTACTGTCTGTCTCCTATAACTCTCTCCTCTCCTCCAGATCTACCAGGATCTACTGTATGTTTCCTATAACTGTCTCCACTCCTCCAGATCTACCAGGACCTACTGTCTGTCTCCTATAACTCTCTCCTCTCCTCCAGATCTACCAGGACCTACTGTCTGTCTCCTATAACTGTCTCCTCTCCTTCAGATCTACCATGACCTAATGTCTGTCTCCAATAACTCTCTCCTCTCCTCCAGATCTACCAGGACCTACTGTCTGTCTCCAATAACTCTCTCCTCTCCTCCAGATCTACCAGGACCTACTGTCTGTCTCCAATAACTCTCTCCTCTCCTCCAGATCTACCAGGACCTACTGTCTGTCTCTTAGAACTGTCTCCTCTCCTCCAGATCTACCAGGACCTACTGTCTGTCTCCTATAACTCTCTCCTCTCCTCCAGATCTACCAGGACCTACTGTCTGTCTCCTATAACTGTCTCCTCTCCTTCAGATCTACCAGGACCTACTGTCTGTCTCCAATAACTCTTTCCTCTCCTCCAGATCTACCAGGACCTACTGGCTGTCTCCTATAACTGTCTCCTCTCCTCCAGATCTACCAGGTCCTACTGTCTGTCTCCTATAACTCTCTCCTCTCCTCCAGATCTACCAGGATCTACTGTATGTTTCCTATAACTGTCTCCACTCCTCCAGATCTACCAGGACCTACTGTCTGTCTCCAATAACTCTTTCCTCTCCTCCAGATCTACCAGGACCTACTGGCTGTCTCCTATAACTGTCTCCTCTCCTCCAGATCTACCAGGTCCTACTGTCTGTCTCCTATAACTGTCTCCTCTCCTTCAGATCTACCAGGACCTAATGTCTGTCTCCAATAACTCTTTCCTCTCCTCCAGATCTACCAGGACCTACTGGCTGTCTCCTATATCTCTCTCCTCTCCTCCAGATCTACCAGGACCTACTGTCTGTCTCCTATAACTCTCTCCTCTCCTTCAGATCTACCAGGATCTACTGTATGTTTCCTATAACTGTCTCCACTCCTCCAGATCTACCAGGACCTACTGTCTGTCTCCTATAACTCTCCTCTCCTCCAGATCTACCAGGACCTACTGTCTGTCTCCAATAACTCTCTCCTCTCCTCCAGATCTACCAGGACCTACTGTCTGTCTCCAATAACTCTCCTCTCCTCCAGATCTACCAGGACCTACTGTCTGTCTCCTATAACGGTCTCCTCTCCTCCAGATCTACCAGGATCTACTGTCTGTCTCCTATAACTCTATCCTCTCCTCCAGATCTAACAGGATCTACTGTCTGTCTCCTATAACTCTCTCCTCTCCTCCAGATCTACCAGGACCTACTGTCTGTCTCCTATAACTCTCTCCTCTCCTCCAGATCTACCAGGACCTACTGTCTGTCTCTTAGAACTGTCTCCTCTCCTCCAGATCTACCAGGACCTACTGTCTGTCTCCTATAACTCTCTCCTCTCCTCCAGATCTACCAGGACCTACTGTCTGTCTCCTATAACTGTCTCCTCTCCTCCAGATCTACCAGGTCCTACTGTCTGTCTCCTATCTGTCTCCTCTCCTTCAGATCTACCAGGACCTACTGTCTGTCTCCAATAACTCTGTTTCCTCTCCTCCAGATCTACCAGGACCTACTGGCTGTCTCCTATAACTGTCTCCTCTCCTCCAGATCTACCAGGTCCTACTGTCTGTCTCCTATAACTGTCTCCTCTCCTTCAGATCTACCAGGACCTAATGTCTGTCTCCAATAACTCTTTCCTCTCCTCCAGATCTACCAGGACCTACTGGCTGTCTCCTATATCTCTCTCCTCTCCTCCAGATCTACCAGGACCTACTGTCTGTCTCCTATAACTCTCTCCTCTCCTCCAGATCTACCAGGATCTACTGTATGTTTCCTATAACTGTCTCCACTCCTCCAGATCTACCAGGACCTACTGTCTGTCTCCTATAACTCTCTCCTCTCCTCCAGATCTACCAGGACCTACTGTCTGTCTCCAATAACTCTCTCCTCTCCTCCAGATCTACCAGGACCTACTGTCTGTCTCCAATAACTCTCTCCTCTCCTCCAGATCTACCAGGACCTACTGTCTGTCTCCTATAACGGTCTCCTCTCCTCCAGATCTACCAGGATCTACTGTCTGTCTCCTATAACTCTATCCTCTCCTCCAGATCTACCAGGATCTACTGTCTGTCTCTTAGAACTGTCTCCTCTCCTCCAGATCTACCAGGACCTACTGTCTGTCTCCTATAACTCTCTCCTCTCCTCCAGATCTACCAGGACCTACTGTCTGTCTCCTATAACTGTCTCCTCTCCTCCAGATCTACCAGGTCCTACTGTCTGTCTCCTATCTGTCTCATCTCCTTCAGATCTACCAGGACCTACTGTCTGTCTCCAATAACTCTCTCCTCTGCTCCAGATCTACCAGGACCTACTGTCTGTCTCCTATAACTCTCTCCTCTCCTCCAGATCTACCAGGGCCTACTGGCTGTCTTCTATAACCTAGGAGATGGAGACTACAACCTGACACTGCCCTCCTATCGCCTTGACAATGGCGAGTGGCACGAGGTCTACCTGGATCGCCACGACAACGAGTTGACCCTGCATCTGGACGGGGGCGGGGGCAGACGGGAGACCAGTGCAGCTCCAAGCCGGAGCCGAGAGATCATCACTGACCCTGCAGTGGTGATGCTGGGAAATGCCTTCCCCTCAGGCTCCAACAAGAGCTTCCAGGGTGAGAAGACTGCAGGGAATGGGGCATGATGGGAAAGGCTGGGCGTGCGAGGCAGACAGTTAGTGACAGTTTGAGAACATAGCCTTCCAATAAGGTGCAGCCAGAGTTAGGGGCTTTATCAATTCATAATCCTCTTTTGAGTGAGATTACAAAGTATTGTATTGCCGATTTCTAAATGATTCATATGACTGGTGAATGAATAATTCACACAGATGCATCTTTAGAGTTAGGGGATGATGGCTGCCCTAGGGGAGGTTAGTATGAGATAGATAAAGTGTGACGCGGCTATGAGAGTATGCAGTGCAGTGCTCTGCAGTGCTGTGGAAATGGCATGTGACGTGCAGGGGGAGAGACAATAGAATGTGCAAATACAACAAGGGTGGTCAGGCAGCTTTGCCTCAGGCAGAAACATACCGTGTGCGTGTTTATTAAATGGACTTTAAAAGCCCTGAAAGACTAGTGTTGTAAGCGGGTCAGAGCATGGCAGAGAAAGTAAGTGGTGTGTGTTTGTGTGTCAGAGCGTGTCCTTGTGTGCGTGTGTGCGTGTGTGCTTGATTGTCACACTGTCCTCTCCTCTCTCTCAAGGTTGCATTCGGGACCTGAGGCTGAACGGTCGATACGTGCCTCTGGATGGCCAGCCCAGAGACGGGGTCTCCGTGGTCAGTTCCCAGGGGCTCTCCTTGGGCTGCTCCTCCGACTCCTGCAAGAGGAACCAATGTAGCCCCCCCTTCACCTGCGTTGACCTCTGGAGAGTCCATGAGTGCAGGTACACGTGATCGAACACAATTCTCAAATCTCTCTCTACGTCATACAAACACACCGAGGCCCTCGCTGTCTTCTTCAAGGACTACAGCGTCAGAAGCCAGTGCCTCATCCTCTCGCAGCCTTTAATCTTAGACAAACTTCCCCTCATCCCCCCCATCATTCAAACCAGGCCCTTTTGATACACCTCAGTCCTGCAGGGCTGGCTGTAAACATGCCTGAGTCAAATGTTGCCAGGCAGTGTGTGGGCAGCTATTCAACCCAGGCCCCCTGGTCTAGCTCCTCTGATTCTGGTAATGGTGGTGATTTATAAAAGTCCCTGGGATATAATGTTCATCCTCGCTGCTGTTCGTCAGCCTGGTTTAATGCTCTGTGTGAGTCCTACTGGTTTGACATCATACGTGTGTATGCCGATGTGTCTCTGTGTCTGTTCGTGTCCGGGTCGCAGCGCCACCGCACCGTAACCTGTGGGTGGAAAATGGGGGAGAGTCTAAGTCACAAGTAACTATTTAATTGAGATGCATTTGTTTCGATCAATACACTGTGTTATCCGCTATCCTCTGAGTACAGTGGAGGACCAAAATAGAATCGGGGAATCAGAAAGGAGAGATCTAACCTCTGTCTCCTCTTGCTCCTCCTTCCATCTTTTTTTTAGGTGCCCCCCTGGCCACATGGTGAAGCTGAATGGCACGGGGAAGAACTGCATCTACACCCTGTGTGCCAGTCGGCCGTGCCACCGGGGCACCTGCCTGGCACAGTCGCCCTCCAAGTTCACGTGCCACTGCCCCGAGGGCTACCGGGGGCGCCACTGCGAGGTGGCGCTGGCCATCTACCGAGACGACGTGGGACTGAGCTTCAGCTCCCTGTTCGCCATTTGCATCTGCTTCATGGCTCTGCTAGGTAGCTATACCAAATACTGCCTGCTCTGGCGCTGCTAGGTAGCTATACCAAATACTGCCTGCTCTGGCGCTGCTAGGTAGCTATACCAAATACTGCCTGCTCTGGCGCTGCTAGGTAGCTATACCAAATACTGCCTGCTCTGGCGCTGCTAGGTAGCTATACCAAATACTGCCTGCTCTGGCGCTGCTAGGTAGCTATACCAAATACTGCCTGCTCTGGCGCTGCTAGGTAGCTATACCAAATACTGCCTGCTCTGGCGCTGCTAGGTAGCTATACCAAATACTGCCTGCTCTGGCGCTGCTAGGTAGCTATACCAACTGCTGCCTGCTCCGGCTCTGGTGATCGACCGCCCGCCTGCCTGCCACCTGTCTGTCTGTCTGCCACCCGCCCGTCCGTCTGTCTCTTTCTCTCTGTCTGTCTGCCTGTCTGTGTCATCTCCATGGTAACACTGGACATCAAATCCTCCCTCTTGACTCTTCTCCTCTTCCCATTCAACCTCTTGTCGTGTCCATTGTTAATTCAAAATGACGCAACGACAAGGTTCCAGTTTAACAAAGTTTACTATACCGTATGAACACCATCAAAGGTCGCCATTACACTCAAGGCCAGGTCCATCAACCAACCGACTTCATGCGCACTCTTGACTGAGTGATAGCCCCTAAATAACATAAATATTAGGATACTTAAAACATGAACTTAACAATCTCCCCTTTTCTTTAAAGACAAATAAAACATCAACAACATAATTAAATGTCCAAGTATTATTCAAGATCCCCATTACAAATGGGTTGTGTGACCAGTTTTTATTTGTATTACTCAAGCTGACACTTTCCATTACTGAGAGCCTGTAGGAGCACAAGACCCGATGCTCCTTTTTTAGTCAGACAGTCAGCAAGCTGTTCCTTTGTAGTCGACCACAGAATCCGCTGGATTCTCTGTGCTTGAATAAGTTCCTTGATGCTGCTAATCTCCAGACGAAGTCTTTTCTCTGTGACAGACTTGGTTGACTTCACAGCATCAACTAATGAGTAGTTGTCAGTGACACAAACTACAGGTGGAATGTGCCATTTTGTCTCACCCGTGGTAAGCTCTGAGAACAGAGTTGCAAGAAAGATAGATAGCATTGTCAATTCTTCTGATCCTTTTTGACTGCCAACAGATAGGTGAGAATCTTTCTCCTTCCACCCATTCCACATAGAGGGGAATTCCTTTGTACGGCTTTTGAAGAATCCATATGAATGGGTTGAAGATTCTTGATATAGCTCTCCTGTTGCATCAGTATTGTTCCATCAACTGTAATAAACTCTATGCCAACATAAACATTATCATGCTCCTCACGACCGACCAGGAAAACAGCTTTGAGGTTTGGAATCACAGTTGTAGCAAAGGTCTGTGAGCCACCCCTGATAAAGTCATCAACATGACAGGCAAGTACTCCAGTCACATTGCAGTCTTGATCAAGCCAATAGACGACTGCAGGATCCACTTGTGTCATTTTTCCACCTGTATTCAGCATTGTTGCCATGACTTTGTTGTACCAGTAGAGTGATGCATCTGCCAGTCCATACACACACTTTAGTTTCCACAGTGTTCCTTCGCTCTTAGCTTCAGGCGGAGGTCGGATGTGAATGTCCCTTGACAGCTCTGTTCCCTGCAAAAATGCAGATTTGATGTCTATGGAATTAAGTTTCCATTTTTTTCTGGCAGATCACTGACCTCAGCAATCTGAGTGACTCTGAGGCGCATGTTGGTGAGTCTTTTGGGAGTTCTTTAGCAGCCAGCTCCTCAAAACCTCTAGCCACTAGTCGTGCTTTGGGCACTATTCCAGTTAAGGATTCTTTAGGGGTACACACCCACCTTGAGACACATTTTTGACCAATGTCTTTGACTTCCTCAAACACTCCATTTTTCCTCCAATTACTGAGCTCATCTGGCTTAGCGGAGTCAAATGACACGTCCTTTGTTTCAAGTACATCATCATTTTGAATGTCATTCTGTTTTTCTCGATTTTCCATTGGTTCAATTCTGAGATGATCTACAAGTGACAGGTCAGCTGGCCCTGTTGTACCAGAAAGTGTAGCTGGTTCAGAGTACTGCAAGCTGCAAGTTGTACCAGTTCTAGTGTTTTCCTTTGGCTTTTCCTGCTCATCCAATGACGGTTGCTGTATGTGTAATACCATGTATTTAACAGTTGGTCCAGTTTTCAGATTGGAGCAACCATGTTCTCTTAACACATGTGGCTGTTGAATATGCCTCGTAGGCACCGTCTTTCTCTTCTTTAAGAAATACAGAATCCAGTGCTCTTATCAAAGTTCCCATACCATCGTCCATGTTCAAATCCTCAACGGCTATTTCCAGCGCTGTATCTCTCGCGCTTCCCTCCAGCGATAATACCACCGCAAGTGCTTGCTTTTTCGTGTCCAGATTACTAACGCGTGTCCAGATTCCAAGTTCATTTTTCCAACTTTCGTACGACCTCTTCTCGTCGAAGCGAGATGGCACATTGTAGTTATTAACCATCCTCTGCTACCAATGTTCATTCGAAATGACACAATGACAAGGTTCCAGTTTAACAAAGTTTACCCTACCGTATGAACACCATCAAAGGTCGCCATTACACTCAAGGCCAGGTCAATCAACCAACCCGACTTCATGCACACTCTGGACTGAGTGATAGCCCTGTAATAACAGAAATATTGGGATACTTAAAACATGAACTTAACATCCATCTCCCCTATCGGCCTGTCAGCTGAGGTAGAGCACTGTGCTGTAAGTCCATTGACAGGTCTAGTAGAAATTGCCTGAGTCAAACAGTGACAGTGTGTGGGCAGCGTATGGACCGTGCTACGGTAGCAAGGTCCAGCTTATACTCTAGTTATGACAGGCAATGAAAATGAGTCCCTTTGACCAGTACTCAGTAGTCCACCTTGATACATGCCTTTTGGTCAATCTAGTGTCAGCCAGTCATAGTCAGTCACTAGATCAGGTGTTAATGTGCTGGCTGTCTCCAACTGTCCTGTCCTCTATCTTCATCGGGCGTTCAACTTCTAGCCGTCGCTCAATTTTAATTTCCCCTCTCAGACCTTTGCTTAATTTTAAAGGCAACATGACCTTGATCATCCACAGCCACTGTTGCTTTTTACGTGTTAATTACTTGATTTGTAGGCGCACAATGTGCTGTTTACCGAAGCCCAAAGAAATTGAGATCAATGCACTAGGGCTTTGGATAGAATTTCAATCGGCCAAGCATTCCACTCACAGCAACTTAAGTATCGAGAGAGAGGTTTTTCTTCCCAGCTGCATTCAATCCAGTTTTGTTTGGAATGAATCCAAGCAGTTGAATAACTGGGAGTGTAAAGGGCTCTGGCTCTCTTGACATTAAGCCGAACAAAAGCATCTCGTTCTGAAGCTTCCTTTTCTTAGCGGTTAATAGGTTTATGGCATGATGCGAACGCTATACGCCTCCACCTCCTCACCCACTCCAAATCCTCCTCTCACCCACCTCCCTCCTCCGTTGGATGCAGAAGGAACCTCCCCACTGTCTCACACGCTCTCAGCCAGCTACAGCTGGGAAGGAAATAGCAGGAGGCCTGCTCTCCTTGTCCGAAAAATAGATCTCAGTGAAGCTTGCCAGAACTGTATTGGAGAGGGACAAATTGCATCCGTGAAAATTACCCAATGTTCAGTTTTGCTGTCGTAGACTAAACGCAAAGTGATTTTAGTTGGGAATAAGCTGTGCCTTTTGACTGCAGTAGGTGTTCCTTTGTAGGAGGGTGGTGCTACAGGCTCAGTTAAAGGGTCCAGCTTTTTAGGTCTTGCTCGTTAGACCAATGATCGATCTATAGATGAAGATGAGTGCGTAGCCCTAAATGATCTGTTTAGGCCCATAGATCCACAGAGATTATATCTGGTGTAGTGCACCGGGTGTTGTGCTGCCAAGGTGCCTTATCTTGAGGGGCAGAGAGGACATCTCTCCAAGATCCCTCCGATATTTGTGATATTCTCCTAATGCCAATAGGCAATAATGCCTAGTTTTTTGCAGACTTGCAGCATCTCCTCTGGCTATGTTTGTTTGTATGTCTCAGTATGCCCTTTAGCCAACCAGCGGGCTCTAACCTATGACTACAGGATGCTCTGGCTTTTACACCACTGTGGCCGAGGGCTCGTCATGGGCACTATCAACAAATACAGTAGAATGACGTCATCAACTGTATGAATATGGTCCGTTAGACTGCAGATGTTTCAAGGTTGTCCAGTGACCTCAGTGACAAGAGACAACTGCAAAAGCCACAGAGTCCACAATGTACAGAAGTAGGAATTTGCAGATAGAACGAGCTACATGGTGGAATGTATAGAATGAATCTATGTTTGACTCCATCGTAGTGGTACCTGATCGGGTACCAGGCTGTGGTTGCCAGCCTATCCTCTCCGTCTGTGAGAAGAGCCTAGCTACCCATGGACTGCTTGGGCCATGTGATGCCAGGCTCTGTTTTTTTTGGGGGGGGGGGGGGGATTGTGTGTCCATGAAAACTCTCAGGGTTGCTGATGTGGAAGTGAACTGACGAGCAGTGCCTCGCAGCCTCCTCTCCTCGCGGCCGGGGCTCCTTGTAAAAACACAGTGAGTCAGAACTCTGAGTGAACCTGCCACTGGGTCTGACAGAGAGGGAGATATGGAGAGGCCTCACACACATCCTATTAATGGTTTTTAAACCAAATTGCACCTCAAATCACTACACCAGAAACGCAATGGGCAGGGGAATCCACACAATACAGCGCATGCAGCGTCTTATCTGATGCCGAGGTTGATGTTACTTCTCAATACAGTTTCTTACATGAAATCGTATGGCAAGTCACATCACCAACTGCTACCTCAATCACTTTTCTTAACAGTTTTGTGAGTGTATTTTACTCCGCGGACGAATGTTAGAGTAGAGGGACGCTATTCCATGTACTTTTGAATTGACTAGTGAATTACAGGCATCCTTTTATCACTATGTAAAGCCCTGTGCCATAAGATATTTGAATCATATTTAAACACTATTCTCAAAACTCTCTTCATAGTTTGTTTTCCATACTCCTATCCTCGCCGTTCTCTCTCACTTCCATTGTTCTGATTCAACCGTTGGTTCTTAAGGTTTCTTGGTCTTTCACCAGTAATATTTACGTTGTGTCTTCTTCCTACTTTGTTACTGAACTGCTTGTTGATTGAGGTCTGCATATCCTACGTTGTTTGTTCAATAATTCACAGTAAACCTGTTACTGACTAAATGTAACACGTATTGATCTCTAACAAGATACAAACTCCATTATCCATCATTAAGCTATATGGCTACAGAGAGAATGTTTTGGTTGCTAACTACACTGGTACTGAGTGTTGTCTACCAGCCGTGTGGGTAACAACAGGTTCTAAAAGACTGTACAACTGGCAGGAGAGGCTACACCCTATACATTCATGGTGAAAGGAATGGAACAGCTTGGTTCTCCACTGTTTCAAGGTGTTGAGTGATAATTCTGGATCACTGACGTCTGCCAAACACACACACACACACACACACACACACACACACACACACACACACACACACACACACACACACACACACACACACACACACACACACACACACACACACACACACACACACACACACACACACACACACACACACACACACACACACACACACACACACTGGGAAGTCAGACTGTGTGTGTGTGTATGTATTCTCAGTGTGTGTGTATGTATTCAGACGCTGTCTAATCCCTTCTGTCCTGCACACGGTTCCAGATTAGTTTAGCTTTTCATCCTGAGTCTGAGTCTGTTGTGAGGTGGGGATGAAAAAGTAGTCTCAGTCAGAGAGAGGAATTACAACTCTATAAGATATCCCTCTTTTATGTCTCCTCTTTATTGTCCTGCCTGTATCCGGATTAGTTTCCACGGTGACAGGCACAAATGCCACAGCTGTTGGACAGTGATGTTGGCTGGAGCCTTTTTGAAGGTGTCTCTGGACCTGTTGCTATTCACAGTGTGCTCTCTTACAGACAAAAGTGTGTTATCCAGAACCTTGAAGGGTATTTGGCTGTCCCCACAGGAGAACCCTTTGAAGAGCCCATTTGGGTTCCATGTAGAACCCATTCCACCAAGTGTTCTACATGGAGCTCAGAAGGGTTGTACTTGGAACCAAAAAGGGTTCCATCTGGAACCCAAAAGGGTTATCCTTTGGGGGAGAAAAAACCCAGTTTGAAAACCTTTTTTAAGAGACAACACGTTGGGTTTGGAGCCTCAGCTGGCTCTTTGCTAAGGATGTAATGAGGGTTATATGGCAAACCATTTAGCCAGTGAGTGATAACCTGGAACCAATAGAGGTATGAGATGAGAAAAAGTGGAGCAGAGAGAGAGAGTCAATGAGAGAGGACAGAAATACAGTGAGAGAGAATGACATAGAAAGAGTCAATGAGAGAGGACAGAAATACAGTGAGAGAGAATGACAGAGAAAGAGTCAATGAGAGAGGACAGAAATACAGTGAGAGAGAATGACATAGAAATAGTCAATGAGAGAGGACAGAAATACAGTGAGAGAGAATGACAGAGAAAGAGTCAATGAGAGAGGACAGAAATACAGTGAGAGAGAATGACACAGAAAGAGTCAATGAGAGAGGACAGAAATACAGTGAGAGAGAATGACATAGAAAGGGTCAATGAGAGAGGACAGAAATACAGTGAGAGAGAATGACACAGAAAGAGTCAATGAGAGAGGACAGAAATACAGTGAGAGAGAATGACAGAGAAAGCGTCAATGAGAGAGGACAGAAATACAGTGAGAGAGAATGACAGAGAAAGCGTCAATTAGAGAGGACAGAAATACAATGAGAGAGAATGACATAGAAAGAGTCAATGAGAGAGGACAGAAATACAGTGAGAGAGAATGACATAGAAAGAGTCAATGAGAGAGGACAGAAATACAGTGAGAGAGAATGACACAGAAAGAGTCAATGAGAGAGGACAGAAATACAGTGAGAGAGAATGACACAGAAAGAGTCAATGAGAGAGGACGGAAATACAGTGAGAGAGAATGACAGAGAAAGCGTCAATTAGAGAGGACAGAAATACAGTGAGAGAGAATGACAGAGAAAGAGTCAATGGAGAGAGGACAGAAATACAGTGAGAGAGAATGACAGAGAAAGAGTCAATGAGAGAGGACAGAAAAACAGTGAGAGAGAATGACAGAGAAAGAGTCAATGAGAGAGGACAGAAATACAGTGAGAGAGAATGACAGAGAAAGTCAATGAGAGAGGACAGAAATACAGTGAGAGAGAATGACACAGAGAGAGTCAATGAGAGAGGACAGAAATACAGTGAGAGAGAATGACATAGAAAGAGTCAATGAGAGAGGACAGAAATACAGTGAGAAAGAATGACACAGAAAGAGTCAATGAGAGAGGACAAATACAGTGAGAGAGAATGACATAGAAAGAGTCAATGAGAGAGGACAGAAATACAGTGAGAGAGAATGACAGAGAAAGGAGGGATGGCAGGGAGGGAGAGGTACACAGACACCGAAAGACAGCGAAAGGGATTAGGGGTACAAGGGAGAGAATGAGAGAAAGGAAGAGAGAAATGGAAAGACACAGACACTTAGTAATAGAATGAGGAATGGACAGAGCGAGAGCAGGCTTTGCTAGGCCCGCTGCAGCAAACAGCATTATACTTTTGATGGCCTTGAGCCTGCTCATTATTGGCTAGGATTGATTTATTTAGAGCTTCTCATCTCGCCATGCTCTCACGATGGTGTAACAGAGGAGAGAGGGAAAACAGGCTTTTCTTCCTTTATCCACATTCATATGGGTCTGAGCTAAGAAAAGTCCACAGTATATACTGTCCTCATGCATTACTGTATACAGAATCGAGCTATCGTTACACAATAGGCATTAGTGCTGAAATCCGAAATGTAACTCTTTCAGTATTTTGCCATGCGGTATGCAAAACAGTATGCTTTGCTCCTGGTGGAATTATACACTTGTCTTATAAATTGGTATTTCCTGACTAGTAAAATTGAAACTTTTTTTCCACTCAAAAAGTCCCCAAGTTGTGCAGAAAAACAAACAAATTCTTCAGTGAGATTACTTTTTAATTTTTTTTTACTCCAAATGAATGCATCACAGGACTCACCATGATGCACATGCCAGTTACAGTGTCTATATGATTTTTTTTAAATGAGTGTGGTACAGACAGAATCAATCACCTTGAGTGATATTCCATAACCTGGTATAGATGGTGGTGGGTGTTAGACACTGGGATGCATGTTGTCTATCTTAGGGTTACGGAGAAGCGTGTGAGGTCATTAGTTGGGTGATGCAATCGATAGTGCAGGCTTTGGTAGGGTTTTGGGAGGAGAGGAGGAGAGAGGGGAAAAAAAGGCGTGGAGGCAGACTGCAGCCACTCAGACCTCCTCTGCTTGGTAATCAGAGCAACAGTTCCACTCCTGGAGAGAACAGACACACATTTCTAAATCGCAGAGGGCCTTTGAAGACACACAACCCAAATAGGGAAGTCTCTATGAGAGCTGACCTGAACTAACTTCAGAGAAACCGTTCTCTTCGTCACACAACACTCTCAATCCAAGTGATGGCAGACCGTCATAGACAAACACTGTGTTTCAGAGTTGGAGACAGATATCACACAACTTGACATGCAGCCTATTCCCACACCTGAGAACAGAAACGTGTCAATCTCCGAGGCTTTTTGAACACCTCACCTAGATGAACATGTCCTGAGAACAGAAACGTGTCAATCTCCGAGGCTTTTTGAACACCTCACCAAGATGAACATGTCCTGAGAACAGAAACGCGTCAATCTCCGAGCTTTTTGCAGAGAAAGATTTTCCAAGTGATGGCAGATAGACAAACACTGTGTTTCAGAGGCTTTTTGAACACCTCACCTAGATGAACATGTCCTGAGAACAGAAACGCGTCAATCTCCGAGGCTTTTTGAACACCTCACCTAGATGAACATGTCCTGAGAACAGAAACGCGTCAATCTCCGAGGCTTTTTGAACACCTCACCTAGATGAACATGTCCTGAACAGGCTTTTTGAACACCTCACCTAGATGAACATGTCCTGAGAACAGAAACGTGTCAATCTCCGAGGCTTTTTGAACAATCTCCGAGAACAGCGCGTCAATCTTTTGAACACCTCACCTAGATGAACATGTCCTGAGAACAGAAACGCGTCAATCTCCGAGGCTTTTTGAACACCTCACCTAGATGAACATGTCCTGAGAACAGAAACGCGTCAATCTCCGAGGCTTTTTGAACACCTCACCTAGATGAACATGTCCTGAGAACAGAAACTAGATGAACATGTCAATCTCCGAGGCTTTTGAACACCTCACCTAGATGAACATGTCCTGAGAACAGAAACTTTTTGAACACCTCACCAATCTCCGAGGCTTTTTGAACACCTCACCTAGATGAACATGTCCTGAGAACAGAAACGCGTCAATCTCCGAGGCTTTTTGAACACCTCACCTAGATGAACATGTCCTGAGAACAGAAACGCGTCAATCTCCGAGGATTTTTGAACACCTCACCTAGATGAACATGTCCTGAGAACAGAAACGCGTCAATCTCCGAGGCTTTTTGAACACCTCACCTAGATGAACATGTCCTGAGAACAGAAACGTGTCAACCTCCGAGGCTTTTTGAACACCTCACCTAGATGAACATGTCCTTAGAACAGAAACGTGTCAATCTCCGAGGCTTTTTGAACACCTCACCTAGATGAACATGTCCTGAGAACAGAAACGTGTCAATCTCCGAGGCTTTTTGAACACCTCAACTAGATGAACATGTCTTGTCTGAAGACAATTGCAACATTTCACAGGAGTGAGAGTAACAGACAGACATGGGATCGCATATTCCTGTGCAATAGACCCAGCGCTACAAAGCCCTCTAAAAAGCGACTTGATTTGCTTGTGAACATTGTGTTCGTAAATTGATATGGATTTCTTTTTGCCGGTACCAGAACCTCACTTCTGAAGAGGGAGAGTTCACTCAGAGATTGCCCTGATAATTGGGAGATTTCAATTCGATCTGTCTCACCCTGTCGCCCCGGTCCCCTTGCTAAGTGACACCTTATCAAACTAATGATAGGTGAGCACACAACAATCAACACAGAGAACCAAAACAAATAAGGGCAATTGAGAGGGAGAGAGGGATAGAGAAAAAGGAATTTGAAGAAACCAAAGGAGGGAGAGGGAGAGAGAGAGAGAGAGAGGAAGAAATCTGAGGAATGATCAAAGCTGAGAGGTTGAGTCAAATAAGGTGTGACGGAAGGGGGAGGGAGGGGTAGAGTATAGAGAGATTTATGGAGAAGAACTGTATGGGTAGATAATATACTCTAAAGGTCACAGCAGTCTATAGGGGAGGATTGATTTTGAGAACACCATTTGCAACTCTGCAGAGAGAGACCTTATTGAGTAGCTGTCCCAGCAGTCAGCCAGCACTCCACCTGTCAGGCCTCTCAGCACAGCCATCATGCTGATAATGCAATGTCAAATCAACGCAGTGGAAACAGTTCACGCAGTCACTTCTAATCAAACTGAACTAGGAACTTTTCTCTCTCTCTCTCTCTCTCTCTCTCTCTCTCTCTCTCTCTCTCTGTGCGTCTGCCTCTTCCTCCTTCTGTGCTCTCCGGCGCCCCCTAGTGCTGCTGCTGGGCATCTTCCTGTACACCCGCTGGCGCAGCTACAAGGGCCTAAAGGAGGGCGTTTACCACGTGTCAGCTCACCATGATGGCTGGGAGGACATTAGAGAGAACGTGCTCAACTACGATGAGGAAGGAGGAGGAGAGGAGGACCAGGTAAGCGCGAACACATCTATGTCTCCTACACACTAACGCACAATGTGATGCAGTGCCTTTTTGTCCCTTGTCACAAACGGTTTCACTGAACGCAGTTCCAGACTGAGTTTGTGAAGTGAAACCATTCAGGTTGGAATCGAGGCTAGGCATTATGGGTACCACACTAGCTCAAGCACACTCCTCTTCCCCACCATGCCATTGTAACACCTTCTCACTCTGGTTCACCACCAAATAAAAAGACACTAGTGGAGTGTTTGAATATTCATGAACTCCTTACACACAATCAAATCAAATTTATTTATATAGCCCTTCGTACATCAGCTGATATCTCAAAGTGCTGTACAGAAACCCTGCCTAAAACCCCAAACAGCAAGCAATGCAGGTGTAGAAACACGGTGCCTAGGAAAAACTCCCTAGAAAGGCCAAAACCTAGGAAGAAACCTAGAGAGGATCCAGGCTATGTGGGGTGGCCAGTCCTCTTCTGGCTGTGCCCGGGTAGAGATTATAACAGAACATGGCCACGATGTTCAAATCTTCATAAATGACCAGCATGGTCAAATAATAATAATCACAGGCAGAACAGTTGAAACTGGAGCAGCAGCACGGCCAGGTGGACTGGGGACAGCAAGGAGTCATCATGTCAGGTAGTCCTGAGGCATGGTCCTAGGGCTCAGGTCCTCCGAGAGAGAGAAAGAAAGAGAGAAAGAGAGAATTAGAGAGAGCATACTTAAATTCACACAGGACACCGGATAGGACAGGAGAAGTACTCCAGATATAACAAACTGACCCTAGCCCCCCGACACATAAACTACTGCAGCATAAATACTGGAGGCTGAGACAGGAGGGGTCAGGAAACACTGTGATAGTGACACATAACGTGATGATCAGATGCTTAGTGATGCTGAAATCCTTTAAGAGGTCCTCTGGTGGATCTTTAGATGCGAGAGCCTGCCATAAAACTGCCATAAAACTGCTGAACAATTAATCAAGTGGCCACCGGACTATTTACATTGAACCCCTCCTTGTTTTTACACTGCTGCTACTCGCTGTTTATCTATGCATAGCCACTTTACAAATGACCTCGACTAACCTGTACATTGGCTTGGTACCAGTACCCCCTGTATATAGTCTTGTTATTGTTATGTCATTTTCTTGTGTTACTTTTTGATTTTAGAACAATGTTTTCCTTTAGTTAAATTCAATAAATATTTCTTGAACTGCATTGTTGGTTAAGGGCTTGTGAGTAAGGTCTCCACCTGTTATATTCGGAGCATATGACAAATAACATTTTATTTGAGGTAATCAATTACAGAGCACACCCACCCGTGTGTCATTTACTCCTCCACTCTCCACATTCCTCCATCCTCTTTTCCTCCAGGGCCCAGGCTTCCATCTCTCCAGAGTGAAGCGCTGCCGTGGTAACGAGGGTGAATCAGTCTCGCCTGAATCAAATGAATGCTGAAGTGATTGTGTGTTATATAAAAATGGATGTTCTCTAGCCCTCGTCCAATATTTCCCTGTGCTCTGTTGAAGTGAAACACTCCCCTCGCCCCCTTCACATTCCCTCAGATTACTTAGTGTATTCGGCTAATACAGTCTGTCACCTCTCCACTAGCAGAGAATTAATCTGGATTTTGTTCACTAAGGGAGAAAATGAAGACAGAGTGTAAATGTAGACAGGTAGAGCATATGCAGAGGAAGCTCAGCTCTTTTTTTCTCCTCTTCTCACCATCACGCTCTATGATGTGATGTTTAACTTGTTTGAATCCCGGGAAGAGAAGCTGCTGCCTTGGCAACAGCTAATGGGGATGCTAATAAAATACGAAATACTCTAATAATAAATAATAAATAATAATAAATACTCTAATAAAATACGAAATATTGCTCCATCTGTCCATTTGTTCCTCCTTTCCATTCTCTATTTTGACGTTCCATCCTCTCTCCCTCTGTGTGTGTGTGTGTGTGCGTGTGTGTGTACGTGTAGAATGCATATGATATGGCCGAGCTACAGAAGTCTCTCCAGCCCAGTCCGGCCCAGTCTGTCCAGTACAGCCGCTCCAGGGCCATCCACCAACATCACCACCCCCACACCCAGAACCAACAGCCCCAGGACACTCTTAGCAGGTTGGGCGCCAGCACCGCCCCTTCCTCCTTCACCACCACCCTGCGGAGGGATGTGCCCCCCACCAGGTCCCTCGCCCAGGGCCAGAGCAGGCCCCTCCTGCTGGCCAGAAAGAGCCTGTCCTTCTCCAGCCAGGACCTGGCCCGCTACCTGTGTGAGATCATCCGGGACGCTGACCAGGCCCCAGAGTCGGCCCCCTTCGACTCCCTGCAGGTGTTCTCCACGGAGGGGGGAGGCTCGCTGGCCGGGTCCCTCAGCTCCTTCAGCTCAGCCGGGCTGGAGGAGGACACGGCTAGGGGCCAAGACTCCCTGAAGGATTGGGGCCCACGTTTCGAGAAACTCAAAGCCCTCTACGAGAAGACCGAGGCCAGCGACCTCTGAACGCTGAGGGAGACAGACCAAGCTACCGTGCTGCAGAGACCACCAAACAGCAGGAAACTACAGAGCTACAGGAAACGAATTGGAAGCATAGGAGGAGAGAGAGAAGTTCAGGAAGGAGAGAGAGACTGATGGAGAGCTTGGCCTCTCTCCTCTGGGAGTGACTTGTTCTCCACGGGGTTTTATCTCTAAACGGGCCTAGAGCGAGGCTGAGGCTGGGACTGATGTTAACCTAACCAGGCCTATAGCTGAGACTCACTGTTCACTGGATAATGGGAGCTGCCAATCAATGACATGGACAGATTAATTATGGCACTTACATGGCACACAGACCTATTGCAGTGGCTTGCTGTTGAGAATAATTTGGGTGAAAATGTTATTATATTTGTCAGTGAAATGAATTGCGAGGATTGCCTCGCACCTTTTGGCCCTTGATATACCATATTCTGTTCTCTATGTCTGTGATACATCAGTGTTTTGAAAAACTGCTTAGACATTTGATACAGGAATAGTTTTTTCTGTGGCCTTCCAGTGGGCTCTCTTTCCAAAATCTCTTTGCTGGGTGTGCAGTCACAGTTAACAGTTGTGCTCGTATGTTATATCCTAAACTTCTCCTTCCTTGATTTGGTTTTCTATTCACTTCACTCTCCCCTCCAGTCATTTATATTCACCGGAGGAAGAGAGCTCAGAAATCAAGCCGGAGAGAAGAAAAGGAAAGGACAGAGGAGCTGAGGAAAGGGCCTTTTCTGTTTCTCAGCTTTAACCTTCTTTCTCAGGAATACCAAACATTCTGAACACCACCATTGCAGCAGAGGACCATGCTATGAATACAAATGACAAATTCATCGTGAATGGCGGTCCAAGGTGAAAAAAGTGCAGAGAGGGTCGCGCCGAAGCCTCCTATAGAATTGACAGTGGACACCCTCTGACCATCGCTGCTGTTGCCATGGCGTTGTGATAGTGGAGGCAGCTATAGTTGACTGTGTTCACTGATATATGTCTGGAAGGGAGTGTTCACCAGTTGTGTTAAAGGGGTGGTGGGGGTGTTCACAGTAAACAGTATGAGCCCAGCCGATTGAACGATCAAAGGGAAATGACCCAGCTACATGGGTATTCACACGAAGGATCTCACCCAGTGGGCTTCAGCTATTTATCTTCCCCAAAGCTGGAGGATGATGCCCCCACAAACAGTTCCCCCCTATCATATAAACCAGGACCAATCTGCCCAAACTAAAAACCCTTCAGAAGCCAGCGTTCACTGCATTTGTGTTGTTCGCCTCTGCTTTGAGAGAGGAGTGGAGAGTGGAGGTGAAATTAGCCAAAGAATGCAGAAGGGAGGAAGAGTGGAAAGGAGGGAAGGTTTGTGCTGATTCAAAGCACCTCCGGGACTCTGAGTTAAATGTGCTTGTGTGGAGCTGTGAAGCTCCATGGGGAGTAGAGGAAATGGTTTGTTGCACAGCAAATGGAATAAATAAGTAATGTTACCTTCCTCTGCGATAGACTAAACACCAACATTGTATTTCATGTATTTCAAGGTAGCATCAGCACACCCTTCTCATTATTTTGATTTACTTTTTAAAAAACAAATCAGTGCAGAAACGCTGCATGTTGAGCGTGACGGTACAACAGTAAAGGGTAGGAGTGTGTTAAAAACACATCAGCGCACTAATCCTAATGGGAGTTGATGGCGGCGCTGTCATGCTGTAAACCAAAGGATCATGGGAGTTTTAAAAGTCGATTGAGAAGTCGACATTCTGATTACGGATTTCAAACGTGCCAATTTTCTGAAGGCAGCAAGAACGTGAGTTTAAAATAGGATGGGGAGGTGAGGGAACGGAACGCTGCCACAATGCAATGCTTTTTCATAGGCATCAAAAGCTCCTCAAGGGATGGAGTTTTGATTCATCTTCCGAGCACGGTTGGCCAGGAACCTGGCTTATAGAGGAGCTAGTAAAAAATAATGATTAAAATGTGAAGATTGTGTTTGGGATTCACAGGATTTCTCTCTGGGTTGCAGAGAAAAGATTCTACTTTCATTTGTATCATAAATGGCTTCAACATTGTCTAATGGATACAAACATATTGTGGAATTTTATGTTTTTACCTCATTTGTATATAGGAAGATAAAGTCATTGCTTTTTTAATGTGTCAATGGAAGAACTATGGATCACGTACTGCTTCTTTAAGAAAAAGTGAACTTATCTTTTTTTAAATCATTATCATGACCGGCTTTGAATATAGATATCTTGGTGTTTTGTATTTGCATCAATCTTTTTTCTCAATAAAGATTCATTTATTTGAAATCAGTGATTTTCCTGATTGTTTGCATTAAGCATGATGTGAGTTTATAGCAGGGTTCCCCAAATGGTGGCCCACAGGCTGAATTTGGCGCGCGTGTGGTTTTATTTTTGTGCTCCAAGTTTTCTGAGCAAAAATGTCATTGTTTTACATTCAAAAAAACTATAAGAACACCAGGAAATCAGCTCCACATTTTTTTACATTTTGGAAATCTATTCCCAAGTATCCCCACGCATAATAGAGTCTCTGATCGTATACAAATGTATACAAGGTTTGAAATATATCTGTTTGGGCTTCTTACGGTCAATTTGCAATTTACAAATGATTTGTCATTACCTCCACTCAAGAAAAAAACAAACATCCTGCAGCTGAATCTAGTTGATGATGCCTGGTTTATGGAATACAGGACTAGGAAAGAAAGTGAAAGACTCAAGCAAGATATATTGTTTTTGGACTTTGAATAAATGCAATGATGGAGATTGTCTTGCAATGATTTGTTTTGGTGTGAACATCAAAAGAATGATGACAGCAGAATCTCACATGTGAAAACATTTTTTTCCCCTCATACAAAGCAACACAGAAAACAAAAGTCCCTTTCGATGAGAAAATGGAACACTGATCAATGGTCAACTGCATTCACAAGGAAGATGAAACATCATAAAACATGATATTCTACCCCAACTAGTGCAATTTCTCCACTGGCACGTCAAACAGGACCAACCCATTTACTGGGTGAACAGACAGACGCAGAATAATAGGAAAGGAAATATCACAAAACGCCAGATTAGCAGAGTGTGTGTCTTCTAGATTAAACACAGTGTTAAGTAATGAAGACTGGGCCATGGAAAATTGTCATCATGACTTCCAGATGGTACAAAATCTGATACGGTTGACAGAATATTGGAAACATTCATGTAATCAGTCTGCATTCAATCCCCAAAATTATGCCTATTTGATATTTAAACCCCCTGCAAGATTTGGCCCTGTAAACTCTCTCAAATTGACATGAAGCTTAAATCATGCAAAATACAACTATGAAAATGAAGTGTAAACATTTTTTATTTCCTTTTTCTGCTCTACAAGCAACTGTTAGGTTCAATAACAGACACATTTTACATCAACACAGAGATGAACAACTTTGAAGGCACTTTCATACTCTAAAGTTGTTAACTATTTAAATAATACCATGATGTAATCCACATTGCCAATATGCAATAAAATAACACACATGAACTATTTACAGTATTGAATCATTTGACATTTCCCTGTTACGTCAGAATTTGTTTACATCAGGATTTAGACTACATATCACAAGTATTCACCCCGCTTGGTTCTTCACATTTTATTGTGTTACAAAGTGGGATTCAAATGTATTTTTTTAAAAAATCTACACAAAATACTCTGTCAGGAACATTCACTGTCTTCTTGGTAAGCAACTCCAGTGTATATTCAACCTTGGGTTGTAGGTTATTGTCCCGCTGAAAGGGGAATTCCTCACCCAGGGTCTGGTGTAAAGCAGACTGAAGCAGGTTGTCCTCTAGGATTTTGCCTGTGCTTAGCTTAATCTCATTTATTTTTATCCTGAAAAACTCCCCAGTCTTTGCCAATGTCCAGCATGCCCATACCGTGATGAAAATAATGATACAGTTACTCAGTGATGAGTTGTGTTGGATTTGCCTCAAACATAAGGCTTTGCCGTGTTTCGGGTGGGTCGTATGTAAAGCATCTGTAAAATTTCAACTATCTACTAACCCTAACCCTTATTCTAAACATGACCCTAACCGCAACATGACCCTAACCGCAACGTGACCCTAACCTCAACGTGACCCTAACCGCAACGTGACCCTAACCGCAACATAACCCTAACCGCAACATGACCCTAACCGCAACGTGACCCTAACCGCAACGTGACCCTAACCGCAACGTGACCCTAACCGCAACGTGACCCTAACCGCGTGACCCTAACGTGACCCTAACCGCAACGTGACCCTAACCGCAACATAACCCTAACCGCAACATGACCCTAACCGCAACATGACCTTAACCGCAACATAACCCTAACTGCAACATAACCCTAACCGCAACATAACCCTATGACCCTAACCGCAACATAACCCTATGACCTATCCAAATAGGTATTTTAACATGGTCACATTAATCACAATCCACATGTAGTAATGACAACCGTATTTGAAACTTCACGCACGGTACAAAAATGTGTATGACTTAATACAATTATTTGATCAATAAGGAGTGGGAGAAAAGTTACTTGTGTTTATAAAAACACCAAAGTAATAAAAAAATACAGCTTCAAAAAGATTTTGGCACAAATGAAAATACGGCACCGACTTTCCCATGGATTGTTTCAGCATCGTCTCAATGAAAAGCCTGGTGTTTGACCACGTGCAACATGGACACGCAGTCTCAATGAAAAGCCTGGTGTTTGACCACGTGCAACATGCACACGCAGTCTCAATGAAAAGCCTGGTGTTTGACTAGCCACGTGCAACATGCACACGCAGTCTCAATGAAAAGCCTGGTGTTTGACCACGTGCAACATGCACACGCAGTCTCAATGAAAAGCCTGGTGTTTGACTAGCCACGTGCAACATGCACACGCAGTCTCAATGAAAAGCCTGGTGTTTGACCACGTGCAACATGCACACGCAGTCTCAATGAAAAGCCTGGTGTTTGACTAGCCACGTGCAACATGCACACGCAGTCTCAATGAAAAGCCTGGTGTTTGACTAGCCACGTGCAACATGCACACGCAGTCTCAATGAAAAGCCTGGTGTTTGACTGCAACATGCGCAGTCTCAATGAAAAGCCTGGTGTTTGACTAGCCACGTGCAACATGCACACGCAGTCTCAATGAAAAGCCTGGTGTTTGACTAGCCACGTGCAACATGCACACGCAGTTCGAGTAGACGGACAAGCAATATCCCCCGTGGTAGTACGGATGAAGCCTGAGCTGGAATGGGAAAGTAACTGAAGCTGGCTAGCTTTAGAAAACCCTGAGTAGATCTACTGTAGCTTGCGTCGTTGTATACCCCTCTGGTCTTTGTAGTTGAATCTGTGCTTGAAATTCAATTATTGACTGAGGGACCTTGTATGGGGGACAGAGGACGGGGTAGCCATTCAAAAATAATGTCAACTATTATTTCCCATGTAACTTGTGATTTGTTAAGCCAAATGTTACCAACAAACTAATTTAGGTATGCCTAAACAAAGGAGTTGCATACTTATATTCAACAACTTTATTTTAGTCATTTCATGTTTAGTCATCTGTATACATTTTATTCTTTAAATTCTTTTCACTTCGACGTTGTGTATTTTGTGTAAATCCATGGCGGGAAAATGACAATTAAATCTATTTCAATCCCACTTTGTAGCCCACCAACGTGAAACAAAATCCAAGGCGTTGAATACCTCTGATACCCACGGTATGTTAGCCAGTCCTACATAGACCAGTTGCCCTGAATATGTTAACCATTCACCTCATTCAACATTGACCAGTGGTCATGGTTTACCCACAATGCAGTCCTTCTACATAATACTGTATGATTCTGTGGTGTTGAGTTGGGAGCGAATAGACACAGTTAATACACGATTTGCTCTAACATTTGCTCATTTAAAAAAAATACTGTCGGTTTAAATGACCAATGCATCTAAACTGAATTATTAATAAATATGAAAATGAAGAATGTCAATGCTCAAAAACATTACATTAGTATGCACTTATTAGGCAAACATAATGAAATTACTTCTCCCTCGTAAAATGTATTATTTGCCAACTCCTAAATTAAACATCCAATTTCAATGCAACGGAATGAACAAGCAAATACCCTTCACAGTGATAGGACTGTTATGCATTACAATGAGAATGCCACTTCCGCACTTTGATACACCACAACTGACAACTTATGCAGAACTTTTGTGTTTCTGTGAGAGAGTATCAAAAGAGGAGTCCTCATTAACAAGTGGAGACGAGTTTAAAAACAAGGAAATGGCACAAGGTGCAGCTGTGCAGTCAGGCTGCAGCCCCAGCCACCAAAAAGACCAGACTGGTCCTCGCAATAATTACCCCCACTGCTCTAGCTTTCAATCAGCTCCCTCTCAAAGGTCCCTCTCCTCTTTCTTCTCTGCTCTGCCTTTAAGTCTGGGTGAAAGCGAGAGAGAGCCGTGAATGTTGTTGTGATGTGCCGTCATCTTTCCTCTCCTGTTTAAACATGAGCTTCCTGACACAAAGCCCTGGTTTGATATGCATGTGCTCATCTGCTCGCCCGCCACAATCAGACGCTGCTCAAATCAGCGCCGTGTCAGCCGGCCGTGATTACCTGCCTCTGGCTGCCGTGGCGCAGGGAGGGATGGAAGGGGGAGAGAGTGTAGCCATGGTTCCAGATGAAGTCGAGTAGACCAGAGAGCAGGGAGCACAGAGCAGTCATCAGGTTATCAACATGGAAGGGAGCAGGAGGCTGAGACGGAGACTGGGGAGCTGCTGGATATGGGTGGGCGGGGGTTGTTTATGGGGTCCCCAGGGTCTTATTACTGGGTTTTATCCTCCATGGCCACTGGCTCTCTGTCGGCCTTGGCTCTCTTCTTGCCCCTCTTCAGCTTGTAGACGTGGAAGGTCTTGTTTTGGAAAACGCGGGTGAAGAGGGCGGTGTAGGCAGGGCCGTCTGTCTTGATGGACTCACAGAAGCGAGGGTGGGTGGCGTGGACCAAGTCTGGGTCGTTGTCCCCAGGGCCATCCATGATCTAATCCAAAAACACATTAGATGCATTCAACATTAGATGCATTCAAATAGTACCCTTGAGTTAGATTTGTACCACAAGGATCCAGGGAATTCAATAATTGACAACAACAACAAAAATAATATGTTTTTGTGATTCTCCCAATAAAAATATCTGAGTTGCGCCAATCACTACGCGATGTGGATGTGGGGTTCACATGCAGTGAAACATTACTAACCCCACATTCACCACTCGGGAAGGATGAGACGGTATACAAGGCAAACATGCCTCCAGAAACCCAAATAACCAGTGACTCATTTATTCCTAGCATCAAAAGCGGGAGGAGAGAAAATACATCTTTCAACCAGCGGTGATACGCAGATCAGAGGAGGATGAATCTCCAGACCCGATGCTGCCTGTAATTGAGCCCTTTCAAAGCAATCATACTTTGATGTGTCTGTGATTGACAGAGGCTGATGGACAACATGTGATTTAGAGAGAGCACATGCAAACACACACGCCCAAAACAGCCCTTACCCATCCCAATCTCACAAACACCCAAAGAATCTATCTCGCACTCCCTTTCTCTCACACTGAAGCAATCCAATCAATATTCCTCCTATCAGCTCTCAAAAAAATATTTTAACCAAACAATCTGCCTCCTGTTCAAACAAACGCACATCGAAACACTCATACATTCGTGAAAGAGCTGGCATCACGTCGCAGAATCCCAACCCCTGCCAGAAACGACACTTACATGTCCGTTGGCCAGATCCAGCAGGTCTCGGAGCCTGCAGCCCCGGCCATGCCTCCTCTCGTAGCAGATGCTGTCCTCCATCACCACGAAATCAGCCCCCGCCGCGCGCAGGATCCCGTGGACCTCCTCTGGGGATTGCTGGGCGTAGATCTGATACACCTGAAACGACCAGGAGGAGAGAAAACACACCCAGGGGATAATACACACACACACACACACACACACCTGTAAACATGGAGAACAACACAGCACAGCACAACACAGGGCTCAGATAGACACAGACACACACATAGGCAGGCATGACTTATTGATAGAGAGTTGGTTATGAGAGACCTTGTGATGAGTGTTAACAGTGGGCTGTGCTGGTGCTGGGGGCTGACCCCTCTGTGGCGCTGAGTGGCAGACAGACGCACAGCAGGGTGGTGTGGAGGGAGCATTCCGATCACGTCCCCCAGGCAGAGCCAGAGCCCCCGAACCTGAGGAGCGAGCCCTCCCCTCCCCTCTCCCTCCCACAGCTGCAGAGCTTCATTAGTCAGAGCTCTGCCTGCAGAGCTTCGTGAGGCACCGCCGCACGGCACAGCATCACACGCCGTAGAGCACCACCCACAGAGTGGCAGAACGCTCTGTACCCAGCCATCCAGCAGCCGTTCACCATCTCCTCTCCTGTCTGCCTGCCTCCCCCTCACCTAGCCCCACGCGCTGCACTGTCTAACGAGCTTTAGCGACGGTTCACACCACCACAATTCATCTATACATCTGACAAATGCTACTTGCCATCCCTGGGTGAGATGAAAACATGGCGTTGTCTGGCTGATAAAGTCGCATGCTTCTGTTAAACTGAGGGGAAAGCCAGACAGGAAATATAAGTGACTGATAGCATGCTCTCGTGCTGAGGTTTATGGGACTCCATTTCCCCGGCCGCGGTCGACGTCCCCTCCATGCTAATATCACAGCACAGGTATACGGAAGTGGTGTCCTCTCCTTGATAGCATCATCACCCGAGTGAGGGTCATGCCTTCTGAGTTCCATTACAAGTGTGGAGACGACTTGGACACGGCCCTTTTCTTTTCCACGCAGACAGTTTAATTCCCAGGTTGGACTGACATTTTAAATGGAATTGACCCCCAAAACCCTGGTCATCACATATTTACAGGTGTGCCGTTTTCTTTATGTTACTCTCCTCTCAGGTCAGGTCTTGTGTAGACCTACTTTTTTAAAAGTATAGAAGTAGGAAAAGGATTCAAAAAAAGGGGTTTTGTTTTACCTGTTTGGTCCTCTCTCTCAGAGCTCGGTCTTCATAGTGTGGGTGGTTAGTCAGGACTCTCCCTGTGCACAGTTTGATCCCAGCCAGCAGCTGCATGCTGCCAGCAAACACCGCCTTCTTGGGGGTCTTCGAGCTGGAAGACGAGGAAGAAGATATCCGCGGTTACCCTGCTGTATGCTACACGGCGGGCCATGACGCGTGCGAGCATTATCCACCACAGAAGATGTTAACATGCTGTAGAGCCGCTGCCTTTGTGCATTAAACAAAATGGGAATTGCGGTTGGTTAATCGTGACTCAGTAGCAGGCTAGTACAATACTGATGTCTGTACTTGTACACTGCAGGTATTCTTTACTCAATGCCATCGAGTTCTTTTACAATAACCTTTGCAGACGTAAAATGCTTTTCTTCTTCACAGCTACAATGACACTTTTTTTTATTAAAAGAACAAATACTGTACGCGCCAGCTGAAAGTTTTGCGGAGGAACAACTTCAAGGAGAGATTCTAAGGCTAGTGAAAGGACAGCCTTCTAAGGCTGCTCGGAACAGAACATTGACCTCGGACAAATAAAGCATGTTTATCTTTATTTCTTTCGCAAAGGAATCTCTCTCCCGGCGTTTCTAGAGAGGTGGTGAGTGAGGACTCACAGGAAGGACGAAGCCCAGTGTGGAATGTTTTACATTAGTACAGCCTAGAGAGCCTGACTAAGTAGAGCCTTGTTGTTACCACAGCGTTTCCACTCACAGCACCAATTTCCAGTAACAATTATATTGGTGGTAATTGTTGGTAACAACTGAGGAATCAGGTCATTTCAAGCAGAAACAAGCAGCACAGTGTGTGTGCATAGTTGGTTGAGAACCACCTGTCGAGCTGTTGTTCAGGCAGTCGAGAACGGCACAAAAGAGCACAAGAAAGTGTTTGCTCAAACACACACGGGTAGAATTAAATTATTTCAGTTTAATTCCCTGAATTAAATTATTTCAGTTTCATTCCCTGGTGGAGGAGCCATTGTATTATCTATATTAGAAAAGGAAATCAAATCACTCTCTAACTCGGTAAGAGATCATAGCAGAGCCTTTTCCACAGCAGCTATTATTTCCTCCATTCCTCATGTTCATTTGCCGTTCAAATCCACATTACAGAAAAAAGGGGGATAGACTGAGACACCCCCCCACTAGGAACATCAGCAGCTTGCGGGGCTAATCGCCAGCCACCCTGGGCTGTGTGTGATGAGGTGATGGGGCTGACCTCTGACATGCTCTTCCGGGTCACTTCCTCCTCTCCGGGGGAGTGTGCGTTTAATTACTGCATATTCAAGTGGGATTCCTCAGACCTCAGCTGATTTCTATTTCATTTCAGATGTATATTCTGGTAGCAAAATGCCTGCCGCCCCGGTGACATTACAAAAACGTATTAATGTGGTTAATAGTGGGTGGAGGAGGACACGGATGGTGACTAAGCGTGAAATTGGTATGCATGAATGTGCCTGTGCGTTACTTCTGCTACATGCAGAGGTGGGACTATGTCATGCAGTAAATTAACAGCATTGTACACCTGTTGATGCACACTTTAAAGTGGCAGTGCTGCCGGGCAGAGAGAGAACAGATAGGTGGAAAGTTTCAGTGTCTACCAATCAGAGACTGGAGGAGGAGGATAGCCTAGTAATGTCTACACAGCCCGAGTCCAAGAGAGGCAGGTACGGGAGGGAGGGGGATGCTAACAGCTCCGAGATGCTAACGGCTGGGATTTGTAGGGAGCTCAGGTACGGCAGAGACGGAGATAGAAACAGAGATGGGCCTGTCACGTCCATCCTAAGATCCTACAGCTCCGCTCATCCTATCTGACTGGTCGATCTGCTCTGCTCCCAGCTAGAAGAGACGGATCACCACAGATATCGGCTGTTACACCAACCAGCCACTATAATGGCCAATTCAACCGCCACAGAGTTCGGAGACTGAGTGGAGGGTGATGATGATTGATTGACTGACTGATCGGTTGAGAGCGGGAGGGTTGGCAAAATTTCATTATAAGCAATTTCACAGTGGGCGAAGATACAAGCTTTCTATCGATTATATCCTGAGGAGGGGAATAACTGTGGTTCATACGAGGATAGACAGAGTTTTACTTACTGCTACTGACATCCTCTGGAGACTATGTATAATAAGGGGAAAACTTCTCATTTGGACAAATTATAAGGAAGAGAAAAGTCAAGCTGACAGAACGACAATTAGCACAGAGATGAAAGTAGAGGATATGAGAGTGTGAAAAGACACAAAGAAATCCACAGTTTACAGCGTGAAAACGTCCTCTTTGTTCCAGCAGTGAACCGAAATCACAGCCGCTCTTACAGCTACAGAAGTTTCCCTGGGAAAACAAAAGCGTCATTTGTCTTCATTACTCAAAAACAAGGCAACATTCTGAAATAACGCAGCTTTCCAGAATCAAAGGATGGCCTGACAATATTAACCACCGAACAAAAGAGGGGAAATTAATTGCATGGCAGCCAATGCTCTAAATGATAAGGGTGTCTGTGATGACGGTGCCTCACAACGCTGTCCAAGACAGTAATGACAAGGCACCAGCACAACTTAAAAAGGGCACCATCAAGCGTGGAACCAGCAAAGTCAAGAGAGAGAAATTATCAAGCATATTCACACACAATGGCGAGCTACCACGGACTTCTGAATGTGCATCTGGCATGAGGCAGCTGGAGGGACTCACAACTACAGACTCGGCTTTAAAAAAGAAACTGTCAGCAAACCAGTTTCATCAAGGAAGTCCAGGCTGCCAGAAGAGCTGCTAGACAAACCGCGATGCCCACGAATGTATTGATGTTTCAGCAGGAGTACATCAGTATTCAGGAGCTGTACGCTGTGTTGCTTCTTCTTCTCTCCTTAATGTCTCTTGATTAAATCTCCCAAACTCTTCAGATTTGTTACAATGTAACTCTTTTTAAAAAGCGCCCATGGATACATGGTATGTTCAAGTACATTCCCCGGCAAGATTACCATTACAAACCACTAAGTACTTCATGTAAATACTGTGAATGAGACAGAAATATATTTTTCCTGTTTTTTGTTGCTCACATTCCCTCTGAATTTGTGATAATCTACAAAGAAGATCAGCTTTGCTATGCCCGAGTTTCATGAAACACGATCACTGCTTAACTCTTTCATGTTAAATGTAATTAGCGCATGGCAAGAGGCTTAATGCGCTAGCACCAGTGAAGGTAACTCGACACGCTAATCCTCCGAGCAAATTGGATTTTCTCTAGAGGCAGAGAGCCTGTGTTATTTCACAGAGTCTTTTTAAGGTCTGTCGTCCCAAGTCAGTCTCTCTCAGAGCCAAGGAGCCACGCCAAATTCCCCTCCATCTCCGATCACATCAGGACTGATTGGCTTGATAAAACCCTACCACAGGGGCCTGGGCCACAGGCGGAACCACTGCCAACAGCTGGGTCCTCTCCAGACCTCCATTGCTTATTCATGCGCCACAGCTCACCAAATCTACATTTCACATAAACAAATGCAGTCACAGGCAACGATGGTGGAACTTGGATCTGTGGAACAAAAGCGAACCTGATTTGCGTTTGTTTTGACATCTACGCACGTGTGCATGTATGTCTGCGTATGTGCGCACATTTAAAGCAGAAACACATCGGATTTTATACCTAATCCAGGTCATCAGCTCAACGGTGTCAGGGTCGTAGAATTCTCTCAGTTCTGATACTTCCGTCATCAGTTTGGGCCAGAACTACAGAGAAACGGCATGAAGAAAACGACTCTAAATAACCAAACTCCACAGAAACAGATCAGCTCACAATAATCACTTCCATATAAACCAAACACATCCCAGTGACTGCCAATGTCTCTGTACAGTTGATAGAGAGAGCCAAAGTCCTTAACACACTAGTCACCAGCCGGTTGCTGCTTCCATTTTTAACTCCAATTCAGTTCACAGTTACTGCAATCTCTGTGGGTGAGAAAATATTGTACTGCAAATTGTGATGAAATAGCAAGGCAAATGTCTCACCTTGTAATATAGAAAACACAGAATGACAAGTGGAAGCGTGTACCTGATCAGCCTCAGCTGCAAAACGAGAGAGAAAATTACCAGGGTGAACATTACAATCCGTTGTGATATTTAGTTTCTCTGTACAGACATGTTGGTGTTAGTTGGTTGTTACCACATTGCCACCTACTGGATGAGGTTGTAACTGCCCAGCACAGTATAAGCGAGCTACCATTCCAACGTGTTCCTACTGCCTCAGTGTAGGACTGGACCATCTCATGGTGGAATGCAGAACCTGCTAACAGGTACTGTGCTCATGCTTCTGTAAAAGAAACCTTAGGGGTCGGAGCTGTTGCCTTTACCTTTGTTTTAGTGTTACAGTGAATCATGTTAAGGCAGAGGGACCACAGCTCCTTGCCACACACGCCATAGGCAGCAAAGGCACACATATGGCCAGTCCACAGATATTTCATTCTGGAGAGAGAAGAACAGTGTCTTTAAAAAGATCAGAAGAAGAACCTTATTGAAACTTTTTTTTCCTTAACTTTGCAAAATGTACTTTGCATTGCCAGGATATTATCAGCAGCATTCTCCTCATATTACGGGGGGCAGCAAAATAAACATCACAAATTGGAAATGGTGTGTAATCAAAACATTTGACAGATAAGGAAAGAGCGGTTTGGAGAGAGCAAGAGTGGAGAGAGAGAAAAAAAACGAAAGACCTGGGGAGGGCCACTCAGACAGAGGACAGATGGGCAGATTAAACAGAGAGAATAAGGAGAGAGAGAGAGAGAGAGAGATAAAGAAAGTAGATATTGGTTATTCAGCATAATTCCAGACCTGTCGGGAGAGATATCATCTTGAACAAGCAGCGGAGCTCACCTCATGGTGCCGAGCGCCAGGAGGCCGAAGAAGACGGTGTGTAACAGATTGTAGGCGACATCTGCCCGCATACAGATCGGCCGCACCTCGCATCGGCCTTTCGGCGGCCGCCCGGCCGCTGAAGAATCACTGAGAATAACATTGATGCATAATACATAAAGGCGAGGGCTGGAGACATTAGGCAGATTATTCAGTTTGTCTTTCGCTCTCCTCCAAAAGGTTAACTGGTGTATCTGAAATGAGCCTGTAATGATTAGCTTGTGCGAGGGTTGAGTGCCTGGGGGTCCAGACTGGGTTCTGATAACTGGAATGAGAATAGGACAAAAGGATAGGAGCGGGATTCTCTCTCGCTCTCATCAAACAGGGACGGAACCACACAGACGTGACATGCTCAGATACTCACAGGGCCTTAGGGAGAGGACTCAGAGGATTGTTGTGATGCTGCCTGCCACCCACTACCTCAATACGTTCTATTAGGTCTCCACACAGCTGGAGAATTAAGGAACTAACTGACAGCGGTGGCATACGAGTGGCTAAATCATTGTTATATGTGCAAAGACTGTGGTTGAGTAGTAAGTGGGCTCTAAGTACATACTGTACTACGACCCTAGAGACTGGCGTTCAACCCCTGGGTGGTGTTCATCCCTCCTACGGTGTCTCCTCCTCATCTACCTCCCCGTCAGTTGCTAAACCATCTAAAGAAAGCACATACAAACTCAAAAAGGAGGAGATCCTCTTCACTAATTATTAAGAATGAATGAATGAATGAATGACTAATTCAAAATAATAATGATGATGTCATAGATATGTGGGCTACCAACAAGCAACCTCCTGAACTCTACTCTATCTCAGTGTTTTGAAGCCAGACAAGACAGGCCTCAGCATGACAAGATGGTGAAGGAATTTAAAGGAAACAGAATGAAGAAAATAAATGACAACACAACAAAAAATGTGGATAAGTGTTGTAATATGCACATGGGATTAAGGCTGATGGCGCTTGGAAGCCAGAGACCCGTTATGTACGGGCCATGACTCAACCATATGTGGGCTGTGTCCGAACGTCACTCGCAGTCCACAGCCACGGGAGGATATCCAACTTACCAGAGGTTGGCCAGTGTTACCAGCGCCAGCATCACCAGGAGCACAATCAGGGTGACGAGGTAAGGGTATGCCAGCAGAGTGCCAGCCAAGCGGTCAAACGTGTCCAAGGGAAGCAGCCCAAAGGCTTCCTCACATAGGTACAGACTGGCATCGAAATCTCTGAGAGAGAAAGACAGACAGAAAGAAAGACACACACACATGAAGAAAGAGAGAGAGAGAGAGAGAGACAACGACACAGAGAGAGAGATAGAGATAGAGAGAGATAGAGAGAGAGAGAGAAAGAAAGAGAGAGAGAAAAAGAAAGAGACAAAAAGAGAAAGAAAGAGAGAAAGACAGAGAAAGAGAGAGAGAGAGAAAAGGACAGAGAAAGAGAGAGAGAGACAAAGACACAGAGAGAGAGAGACAGACACAGAGAGAGAGAGAGAGAGACAGACACAGAGAGAGAGAGAGAGACAGACACAGAGAGAGAAGAGAGACAGACACAGAGAGAGAGAAAGAGAAAGAGAGAAAGAGAGAGAAAAAGACAGAGAAAGAGAGAGAGAGAGAAAAAGACAGAGAAAGAGAGAGAGATGTTGGCAAGCTCTTGTAACACTGGCTTTAAGTATTGACATAGTTGTTTCCCTCAGTTTGCTGTATACTTAATCTGAAATACGACAGCACATTTCCTCTGTGTGTATAAATTACATTTAATATGCGATCAATGAAAGGGGTTTTATCATCTCAGGATTCAACACTAAATAAGTGTCAGTTAGTGAATAATTAAAACACGATGAAGGAACTCAGTGTATACTACCTGGTAGGCCCCAAGCCAAATTTGGACTTGATGAATTTAAAGATGTGTTCGTCAGAACGGAGCTGCAACGCTTGCTGTACAAACACGAAGACACACAAGGGAAAGAGATAAGGTCAGGTTATGCATGTCTGAGTCGACATGAAACAGCCAGACATTTAAAAACAACATTCCTTAGTGGAAAGTTAACGTAAAGTCCATTACAGACGCATAGTTATTCCCATGTAAATGTCAGTTAGATGCTGGATTTTGAAACAGCTGGATGTAGAGAACCTGTCAACATTTAGGACACCTTCTCATCAAGGGTTTTTCTTTATTTGTACTATTAAGTACATTGTAGAATAATAGTGAAGACATCAGAACTGTAAAATAACACGTATGGAATCATGTAGTGACCAAAAAAGTGTTCAATACAAAATAGATTTGAGATTCTTCAAAGTAGCCCGTCTTTGCCTTGATTACAGCTTTGCACACTCTCGGCATTCTCTCAGCCAGCTTCATGAGGTAGTCACCTGGGATACATTTCAATTAACAGGTGTGCCTTGTTAAAAGTTCATTTGTGGGATTTCTTTCCTTCTTAATGCATTTGTGCCAATCAGTTGTGCTGCGACAAGGTAGGGGTGGTATACAGAAGATAGCCCAATTTGGTAAAAGACCCAGAGTTACCTCTGCTACAGAGGATAAGTTCATTAAAGTTACCAGCCTCAGAAATTGCAGCCCAAATAAATGCTTCAGTGAGTTCAAGTAACAGATACATCTCAACATCAACTGTTCAGTGGAGACTGTGTGAATCAGGCCTTCATGGTCAAATTACTATTTGAATTTATGAATCCAGGCTGTGTAAGGGCTAATTGACCAAGAATGTCATGGAGTGCTGCATCAGATGACCTGGCCTCCACAATCACCCGACATCAACCCAATTGAAATGGTTCGGCATGAGTTGGACCGCAGAGTGAAGGAAAATCAGCCAACAAGTGCTCAGCATATGTGGGAACTCCTTCAAGACGGTTGGAAAAGCATTCCAGGTGTAGCTGGTTGAGAGAATGCCAAGAGTGTATACATTTATTCATTTATTTAACAAGGCAAGTCAGTTAAGAACAAATTCATATTTACAATGACGGCCTACCCAGGCCAAACCCAGACGATGCCGGGCCAACTGTGCGCCGCCCTATGGGACTCCCAATCACAGCAGGATGTGATACAGCCTGGATTCGAACCAGGGTAGTAGTAGTGGGACATGTAGTGGGACCTCTTGCACTGAGATACTGTACCTTAGACTGATGCGCCACTCGGCATCCCAAAGGGTGGCTACTTTGAAGAATATAAAATCTAAAATATATTTTGATTTGTTTAACACTTTTTTGTTACTACATGATCCCATGTGTTAATGTCATAGTTTTGATGTCTTCACTATTATTCTACAATGTAGAAAACAGTAAAAATAAAGAAAAACCCTGGAGTATGAGTAGGTGTCTCCAAACCTTTGACTGGCACTGTAAATGTTTTCACGATGTCCTCCTGACTTCTGTGTGCCTTTCTCCTGGCTTCTCCACAGCCCATAACACACATAGACGACTTATTATTCATTCCCGGTGACAGGAGGAGGGAGGAGGATGTAGTACAAGTCTCTGGGCTCACCTTGGCTAAATAATTAATAGTGAATGTTAGTGCAAGGACGAGGACGGTGTGAAGGAGCAGCTTTCCCAGCCGCGCTGCGAGACCTCCAGTCTTCAGCCCTCTCTCCATGGAACACAAAGACAAAGAGCATTCAAAAATACAAAACAGTATATCAGTGTGTCATGACCACTGATATTGCACTTACTGTATATCAAGACTGTAAAACAAACCAGTCAAATCCCTGGGGTTTCAAGAGGAACATACGGTATGTGTTTGGTCTCACCTGGAAGTGCTTGACAAAGAGAGCGGCCACAATGAAGCTGAGAGCCAGAGAGCCTAGGATCATGGAGTTACAGAACTGCAGCAGCCACACGGACAGCAGGCTGATTACCTGGACTAGGTACAGGCAGGTCACCTGGAGAGAGGTACCGGTAATAACATATGCCATTTAGCAGATGCTTTTGTCCAAAGCGACTAACAGTCCTGTGTGCATACATACATTTTACGTATGGGTGGTCCCGGGAATAGAACTCACTACCCTGGCATTACGAGCACCCTGCTCTACCAACTGAGCTACAAAGTCCATACCCTGGCTCAGCCCTAACCATAGTCTCAAAGATTTGGCATGGGCCCTCAGATCCTCAAAAAGTTCTACAGCTGCACTATGAGAGCATCTCGACTGGCTGCATCACCGCTTGGTATGGCAACTGCTTGGCATCGGACCGTACGGCGCTACAGAGTGTAGTGCGTACAGCCCTGTACATCACTGGGGCCGAGCTCCCAGCCATCCAGGACCTCTATACCAGGCGGTGTCAGAGGAAGCTCCTAAGAATTGTCGAAGACTCCAGCCACCCAAGTCATAGACTGTTCTCTCTACTACCGCACGGCAAGCGGTACCGGGAGCACCAAGTCTGGGACCACAAAGCTCCTGAACAGCTTCTACCCCCAAGCCATAACACTGCTGAACAGTTCATCAAATGGCCACCCTGACTATTTGCATTGTCACCCTTTTTTTGTGGCACTGAATCTCTTGCACTGGCTCTCAAACTCAATGGACTCTACCCACACGTTACACTGACAGTCCAACACACACACACACACTGACGCCACACACACTGCTGTTACTCTGTTTTTTATCTATCCTGATTGCCTAGTCACTTTTACCCCAATCCACATGTACATATTACCTCAAATACCTCGTACCCCTGCACATTGACTCGGTACCAGAACTCCTTGTATGTACTATTGTTTTTTATTTTTTATTTTAACTCTGCATTGTTGGGAAAGGGCTCACAAGTAAGCATTTCACAGAAAAGTCTACACATGTTTTATTTTGGCATGTAAAATTGTATTTGAACCAAAACCATAAACCTAGCTTCATGTGCACATCCCGGCTCAACTCTAACCCTCAATTGTGATTGCCTTAGCTGCCATCTACAGGGAACGTGGTCTCTCTATCATCACGCACAGGTCCTTAATCTGTGACGGATTGAATCTCGGCCCAGGAACAAAATAATACAACACACACACACATATATATATCTGAATGCTGTGATGGTGATGTGCATGATGAGAGAGGAATGATGTCACAGACCTGTTCTGTGGAGATGAGGTCCAGACAGTCCAGGGTGAAGATGATGAGAGCCTGAACCAGCAGGATGAACTGATTAAACTGCCAGGTGAGGCAGAAACACAACGTGGCCAGGAACATCAGCCACAACACCACCTTCTGCTCACAGGAAAGGAGTGGACAGAAGAACACAGATCCCATTAGAAATCAGCCACTAGACCTCAAAACAACTTAGAAGATACTTAAGTTTGATAGTGATTCATTGTCTATTTCCACAGATGTTTCTCTTCATCCTCCTATTCTGGTCTTATTGTACACGTGTAGAGAACAGAGGAGATGATGGTGTCCTCTGCTAGGTGATAGGTGACTGTCTACCTGCTGGATGGGTTTGAGGTGAGGCCTCAGGTAGCAAGTGATGGCAGCTATCTGGAGAGCGAAGAAGGGCAGGGACCAGTTCTCCCTGAGCGAGATGGTGAACTCCACCCGCGTTGTGTCCACTCTGGAACACAACCACAGAGCACCACCATTTAATGATCCATTCAGGTCTTAGGTCGAAGTGGGCAATTTAGGATTGGCCTTGTGACAGCTTGCAGTAGGACATCAAGTTTGTCCAATAGCTATAATTGTATAACCTGTGATCGAGTCCATTTCTGCTCTCTTGCCAACAACTCCTTATGGACTTGAGTCATGTTTAGCTTGAGAATGACAACGGAGCATGCAAAATGCACCAACAGATCTGGGACCAGGCTAATACGTCTAGCCTTTCAATGAATCATTAGTTGGGTGTGCATGGTGAGACGTATACCTGTTGAGGATGTACCAGACTCCAGTGAGAGCCCCTGCTAGCCAGGAACCACTGAGCAGCCAGCTGGTGATGAACAGGGCTATGACATACACCGCTTGGAGGGAAAACACGGTGTAGATGTAGAAATACACTGGCTCCAGGTAGGCCTGAAACAAACACACACACACACCATGAAATAATGACCAATCATCTCATCAATCATCTCCATTATTATTTGAAATGCCTCGTTAGAAGACGTGGGCTCTCTGTGTTACCTGTATGGGTAGAATCCTATAGAGAACACCTAGAAACACCTCCTGATAGATGTTCATGCGTCGCAGGAGGTTGATGGTTCTCTTGGATTCAGTGGCGTTATCATTGATGAGCTCTGAAAGACCTGATCGCATACAGACAGAAATGAGGTTCTTTCTTAAAAGTAACTGTCCCGTGTTTCCAGATTTCTATGAATGATGACCTATAATTAATTACAATAGAAGTGAAATAGTTCTCCTGCCCCCCACAAATATATGGTACTTTGGTATGTTAAAAGGCAGCTTTTCTGTGTTGGAATGGTATAGGTGTACACTAACACTAACAACAGGACAAAGTGGTGAGGAGGAGGAGTCTAACGTGCCCAGAAGTGACTTCCCCATTCATTTTCTGGATTCGGGTTCAATCGAACATCACTTGAAGCTTTGTTTCACTATTGACAGCGACAGCTGATTTCGGGATTGTATATCGATTCGCTCTCCTTAAATATTTGTCATCTGATGTATGTGTTTCAGTCTCTGAATTGTTCAAACTTTTGGCCGCCAGCTCCTGATATCAGGGCATAATAAAATCTACAATTGGTGTTCAACCTTCCCAAGTTCTCTCACGTCACCCCGCTCCTCCGCTCTCTCCACTGGCTTCCAGTTGAAGCTCGCATCCGCTACAAGACCATGGTGCTTGCCTACGGAGCTGTGAGGGGAACGGCACCTCAGTACCTCCAGGCTCTGATCAGGCCCTACACCCAAACAAGGGCACTGCGTTCATCCACCTCTGGCCTGCTCGCCTCCCTACCACTGAGGAAGTACAGTTCCCGCGCAGCCCAGTCAAAACTGTTCGCTGCTCTGGCCCCCCAATGGTGGAACAAACTCCCTCACGACGCCAGGACAGCGGAGTCAATCACCACCTTCCGGAGACACCTGAAACCCCACCTCTTTCAGGAATACCTAGGATAGGATAAAGTAATCCTTCTCACCCCCTTAAAAGATTTAGATGCACTATTGTAAAGTGGCTGTTCCACTGGATGTCTTAAGGTGAACGCACCAATTTGTAAGTCGCTCTGGATAAGAGCGTCTGCTAAATGACTTAAATGTAAATGTAAATGTACAATTTGTGCCCTGAACTAGCCTAGTGCATATGTGCGTGCGCCCAGCTATATCCTCCCCCGGTTTTCCCTGGCTAAACTAGCTGAAGTACACTACTAGTTTTTGTCCTCATTGCCAAACACTGTACCCTCAACTTCAAAACGTCTTTGCTAGTTATACGTACAATCATGTAAACTAAAGAAATTCGCTGGAAAGAAACTCGAAACTGATTTATTGTTTTGTTGAATAGTCATGACTGGTTTGAGCTACCTGTTGTGTTATAAAAACAATGGCGGCGAAGGATATCATTGCTACTTAGCACGGATCCAAGTTCAATTTCGAGATCCACTGGCATCATTGGCGTAGGGTTAGCTGGATGTTTCTGACTGGTCTTGGAACCGTGACAATGGGCAGCCTCTCCCTGCTTGGCTCGATGGGATGTGTAGTGATTTTGCCAACACAGCCATATATGCATAGTCTTGTACCCTTCACCTTTTTTTAAAGGACTGTCGTATTTGTTGATTAAATCTGACTTTCTTAGTATAATGAGTAATCCAGGAATGTCACAAGATAATTGACACAAGAAAACTAGAGAAAAATCGCAACTCTACAGAGTGCCAATGGCTACAGTGAATGGCTAAATTACTTCGGACACCAACGGCCAGGGGAGCTCCTTCTCCTCACTACTCTATGGTGTAGGTGTAAACCGGTCATTCAAAATATGAATGTAAGTAGACTACTGATTGGCCAACTTGTCATCATCCTTTCCTGGTCCACTTTCAGTATGTAGTCTAATGCAGCAACTCATTCAAAAATAAAATAGGATCTAACTTCTCCAGAGTTATAGGATCTGAGATACTAATGCCACATTTGGGATCTCACATAAACTCTGCTGAGTCATAATGCTGGGATAAGATCACTCTAACTTGGGCAGATGGAGTCATGTAAACAAAATGTGATCATGTGTCCAGTCTGCTGGGCAAGAGCATTATTGAATTACGTTTGGTTTCAGCAAACAGTACCTCGAAAATAGCAATAAAGATCTGAGGTTTCACTCCAGCCCTGGCAATGTCATCACAACTTTGAGTATGCCTTTGATTAGAGCCAGGCAAAAATGACTGAGCAATATCCATGCATAAATACAACAGCACCCCATCCTGAGAGGTCCCTGTTAAAAGATTAAAGTATGACTAAGGTCACTTACAATGCCATTTGCCATTTCATTGTCTCCATTTTAACTAGCTGTGTTACCATGGTTACATAACAAGCCATTGGTCAAATACCTCTCCCATTACATAATGATGAAGGGACCCGACCGGACAGACGTGTGGACCGAGGGGTATGCCAATGCCCTCTGGCTCGCTATGTAAGGACCTTTATTTCGGCAAACGCTGCATAATTAAAACAGAGGGAATTCATTTGATGAGGGCGATAAGACGACTGTCCGGTTTCAGAGTGAAGGAAATGTTCGAAAAGTGAATGGGCTCATTTCCAGGGCATTGAGTTCGGAAAGAGCACTTGTGACCAGTAGAATATCCTGAGGGGAATGTGGGAGTAGGAGGGGCTAGCCTATATCTACTGTGGCGTGCAGGGAGTAACGGTCATTGTACCATACCTTGCTGTATGGAGGGAGCTCTCAACATCTGTTTATAGTACGAGTAGTACAGGCCACATTCTGTCCGAAAGGAGATTTCACGCTCAACTTCCTGAAATATAAGTAGAGATGGAAATACATTTACAAAACATGAAACAATATAAAAAACAAAAGATGAGTTATTCATATGGAAAACAGGTACAGCACATTTGGAAAGTATTTTTCCACATTTTGTTATGGTTACAGCCTTATTCTAAAATGGATTAAATACACCCCCCCCAAACAATCTAAACATAATACCCCACAAAAACAGGGTTTTAGAATAGAAAATAAAGAACTGAAATATCACATTTAAAGTCAAGGGGTCTGAATACTTTCCGAATGCACTGTGTATGGCAAAACTTTACAGAATAATGTTCAATGCATGTACAGCCGTTAATACCGTCGGGGCCATAAACATTTAGACTATAATAGACTGGTGCAGTAAAAATGTTTGGTTAAGAATGAGAAAGTGCAATATAACGTCCTCCCCTGAGACATCGTGCTGGATACGCAACATTACTGATGTCCTGTGGGAAATGACGGGTAGTATGAGACCTGCAAATGGATGCACACGGGAAGGACATAAAAGAGATTACGCCTCTTTAGAAGCTTCTAGAATTCAAAAAAAAGAAAACCTGAAAACATGTAACCACAATACAGCCACTCCAACATTTGCAAAATTGAATTTGAACATTGAAACAATCTCCAGTGATCACATAGTAATGGAAAGTCAGGATGAAAAAAGACAGGCAGGGAGCTTCTCTTTTTTCCCCCAGACAGTGGAAATCAAGAATCAGCATCATGATTATGATTATATACAAAGAAATATCAATAGAGTGATTGTGTTTAGCTGTGTTGTTTGCTAGCTCCTCTGAATAACAGTGTCCTGAAGAGAGAGCCCATTTTCTTTGCCAGCTGAAATCAAGCATCATCGGCTCCATGTTATGGATGTATCCAAATAAATGTCACTAGAAAACAGCTTAAACAAACGAAAATGCAGCTACTTTGCTGTAACTATGGCTACACTCTTTGACTTGACTGTACATTTGCCGTAGTTTGCTAGCTAGCAAGCAAAGGATAAGAACGTTGCCAGCCAATATGGCAACCGAACCGATAGAACAATCAACCAGCAGGCTTGAGTAGCAACCCTAGATTTGTGTCGGGACTATATCTTGTGGAAGGAAGAAATAGTATGAATAAATTCATCAAAATGAAATTTGAATGAAAATATGTACAATTATTATTTGAATATGTTGGTAATCCGTTGTATAAAAGTGATACTGCCTTCAGAGCCGGTGTTTGGGGGGATATATTGGCACCGTTGGCCAGCCTTCGACTTCGTCTCGGGCCTAACAACACCCGTGCCAATATATCTCCCAAGCACCGGCTTTTCTGGCATTATCATTTAAATAAATGGTACCGCAGTCGAGTATCTGACCAAATCGAGCGTCTAACCACATTTCACAATATTTTAGTTCTGGGTTAACAAAGATTATCTTGCCAATGACCATTTCTTCAACAGTTGAATATTTTAAAGAATGTTAAGCTGTATTGCAAGTACTTTCCAGAAAGGGCAACATCATCCCATTATACAAAAGGGGTGTACCGTGCTCCCTGTCAGGGTTGATGACATCAGCAGAGCACAGCTTACCTTGAGGTGAGAAAACCACAGCAGGTTCTCATGTATCGAGTAAACACACCAGGCATGAGCCAGCCCAGTCAGCACAGCCAATACCAACCCTGCTGCTATGACAACAGTCTGCCAAGGCCACAGAGGTGGAATGCTCAGACGGTACCAATTCTGGGAATCTCTCTCAGAGTCTTCTCTTTCACTGACCCTTAAACCCCCTCTTGCTCCACCACAACTTTCAGCAGACACATCATCCTGAGAGATGCCCCAGTAACACGCCAGCTTGCGCAGTCCTCTCTTGCGTATTTCCATGTCTGGAGGCATGGTTTCTCATGCACGTCTTGTCTCTAACATCCAGCAGTCACCCACTGATGAGAAAGTACCCAGGTGGAGTCACGATAAGAACCTCTTCACAAGGTTTACACCCAAGCTCACTCCTCTCACGGTCCAGCAAACAGTCTGAGAAAAACAGGCCACTCTCTCTGTTTATTTTTTCCCAGTCACTCTTTTTTAACTGCCCAACATGTCTAATAACCAGTTGATAAAAAGAAAAGAAAAAAAGAAAGCAATCAGATTAGTTTTACAAGGCCATTAAAAAGCCTTTAAAAGCAAAACAATCTGCAGCGAACACGTCTGAGGGACCAGCTCGGTCCGTGATCTGGAAGACAACTGAAATTGCCGGATAGGGAAGGCGAAACAAACCCACAACTGGTGACCTCTCGGCACATCTATAAAGAAAAAGAGAGAGAGAAAGGAAAAAGCCATAGACAAAAAGCCTGGAACACCATTTGGAAAATGTTAAGATGTTTTTTCAGACCGCTTAAATATTTCCAAAAGCGGAGTGAGAAGTAGACTGAAATAAGCTCCGGTAGGTGCTACAACGGTCACCGACATGACTTCACACGTGATGAATTTAGTAGGCCTGGGCGCAGCTGCCACTCTGTGAACAGCGATGTCCCAAAGGAAATAACTAAGTGACACGCCTGCCTTTCAGAAAAACTACCGTAACATACAGTCAACGTAGAGCCAAAACTGACTCAACATGTGGACTGAGCTTAAAAAAACCATATGGAATCATTAAAGTCGGCCTCTTTCAAAACGACTCCCAAACAAAGCAGACATGGCCGGCCTTCTCCCATGCAGCCCTCTGAAGTCACAATAGATTAACTGCAACAATCACCACTGACTCCACTGGCACCAAGAAATGGAAATGAATAAATCAGCACGTTCAAGTCCCCACTAAAGCCTGATTCAGTCGAGACGCATTGTTCCTGAGGAAAGATGATGAAACATAAGGGGAGGAAAAAAGTGGATCGTGTCTCTATCGCATGGTTTATCCCGGATCATGGTCATCTCTACCAGACATCAGAACAAAGCATGAATCATATAAGGTGGTCCCGGTAGTCATAGGATACCACTGCCGTCTAGGCCATTCAGTGTTGTCGCTTTTTCCACAGTGTGGATTTCATAGAAAGCCACAACTAGAATAGCATTAACAGGCATCAGGCGTCACACACACACACACACACACTTTTCTGGGAAACTGCTAGGCTCACAATGTGCAGTGATGTCATCCTCTTGAACACTGTGTTAAATAAACACATGGAGTTTGAATAGAGGGGAGTCGCTGCTGCCAGCTCTGTAAAGTGACCCGTATATATTATAAATGAGAACATCTGTCTACCTTCACAGATAGACAGAGGCAGAGAACTGGAAAACAACACAAAGACAAGAAACCCGAATAGAATCAAATATGTGCATCCACGCAGGTTAGCTCAATTAGGTGTGCGCTTTGATTTCCATGACACACTGGCAAATTATTCACAGCTTGGATGCGTGTGTGAGCTGAGTCGGGCTGTGCATTTGTGTGGGAGGTATACACCTGGACTCTCAGAGAAAACACAGCAACCGGGAGAAGAGAGCACCGTGACGGAAAACCTGTTGAATACCACTGCTCGTGACAAAATCAACGCCCGGGAATTATTGAGGAGGGAGGCCTGACAATAAGCTCAAAATGTGGTCCACCTAATGACGTCCCAGACCATAGGAAAGGCACTTCACGTCAGACTGAACATGACATACTATCCTTGGACAGAATCATATGTTCTTTTATACTGTTCTGGGAGGTTCTTTTACCGGCTCAGGGTGGATTTGGTAACAACCATTGGCTTGAATTTCATGACTTTGGTTATAAAAAGGTGTGAAAAGTCTATCTGATTTGAAAGACGTGGAGAATCCATCTGTCTGTTTCAGCATGAGGTGTTTATGACATTAGGGAATCCAACGAAGGACATAGATCATGACTCCAGATTTATCATAGAAGTTACACTTCATCAAGATCTCTTCCGTTCTAAACCAAATTCGTTATTGCGAACAACTTGACTATATGATTTCCAACGTGATGTTGACGAGGGGTGGGGTGCAGGACAGTCAAGTGACAGCGGTCATACAGAGAGGCCATCTCCGGGGATTCTCACCTTAATGTTGGAAAACCACAGGTCATTTTCGTGGAGCGTGGCCACATAGATGCAGGACAGCATGCCAAGACTAATTCCCACAGTCCAACCTATGGCAACCCATAGCACTGTCCTCCATGTCCATACGCCTGAAGAGAGAATAACATAACACAAAACAATATTAAAATGTCTCCATTGATAGCCCATACAACTTTGCCTAAACAAGGTTCTCGTATGTATGCATGTCGCGTTGACCAATGTGACACCACGCCTAACAGGGTGCTAGGGATGACCGAGGAGGCAACAAGAGATACTGAGATAGGGTGCATAAAATGCAGGGTTTTTTATCTAATTTGCTAAATACAAATTATGACTCGAGAAAATAAACCAATACTGAGATAGGGTGCATAGACGAAATTGATAAATTAATTGAAATGAAAAATGTCTCAACTTTAAAAATAAAAAAAATACACACGATGCATGATATGAAGTCTGAATGTACTGATCAAATTTGAAAGACAAAGTTATTTTGGCATTAGCAGTACACAAAATCAGTGAATTAAAAGGTACTTTGCTATTTCAACACGTCAAGGGAAAAGAGTTCCCCCGCGGTGAACAGGGGGGGGTGCATTTCCCAACGCCTCTCCAGGAATATACTTGAGTATCAAAATTCAGCTCGGACCTCCTTTAACAGAACCCAACCGGCATCCATGATGCGCAGACATGGAGCCGGTAACCGCAGAGACACGGAGGTAAACATGACATTATATAGAACCTTTACTGTTTGTTGATAATGGTTAACCGATGAAAGTTAGATGGAGTGAAATTACACCAGTGACAATGTAAACCATGAAGCATGCATTCAACAGAGAAACAATGATAACAAATGGCACGATCGTATTTCCGCAATGAAGTCATGGTATATAAGAAACAAGAGCAATGGTGTCACATCCTCATTTCTATATTATGTGTATCACCATGTGTGTAGTGTAAAGTGACTGCTAACGTGCATAAATTATAAAGGATATCTGTTCGGCAGGAGTTTTTACTGCGCTGTCCTCGGTGCGGCCTTCACACACTCCCCCTCCAGCTGTCGGGCCACCGGGGGAAGGAAATCAGCCGTGACATTGTCCTTGCCAGGGACTTGGCTGATTGTGAATCTGTAGGGCTGCGCGGAAAGGTACCAGTGGGTGATGAGAGCATTCGAGTCCTTCATCCTGTCCAACCACTGCAGAGCCTGGTGGTCCGTCTCCAATGAGAACTCCAAAGATGGAAACTAAATGAATCCAGAGCCAACTTGACTGCCAGGCACTTCTTCTCCACTGTCGAAAACAGAGCCTCTCTCTCTCTCTCTCTCTCTCTCTCTCTCTCTCTCTCTCTCTCTCTCTCTCTCTCTCTCTCTCTCTCTCTCTCTCTCTCTCTTCTCTCTCTCTCTCTCTCTCCTCTCTCTCTCTCTCTCTCTCTCTCTCTCTCTCTCTCTCTCTCTCTCTCTCTCTCTCTCTCTCTCTCTCTCTCTCTCTCTCTCTCTCTCTCTCTCTCTCTCTCTGAGATGTAGGCAATAGGATGGCAGTCTCCCGGCTCACCCTGAATATCAGCTCCTGCACCACACTCAGAGGCATCAGTTTGCATGGTAAAAATATTGTCAAAATCAGGACTGTACAGCACAAGTTGCTTACTCAGAGCTTCATTGATATCCTCGAAGGATGTCTCCGCCTCTTTTTTCCACTGGACATAGTTTAGACAGGTTCTTTTTGTCAGATCTGTAAGAATGGCAGTTCTGGCAGAAAAGGTAGGGACAAATCTGCGGTACCAACCTGACATTCCATGGAACAACCAGGACTCAGAGGTCTTGGTCTGGGGGAGAGGACATATCTCAATGGCCTGGACTTTCTTCACCTGGGGCTTGATGATGCCATTCCCGATCACATACCCAAGGTACTCAGTCTCAGTCTTGGCAAAGGCACATTTGGATGTGCTGCCTGAACGTGCTGAAAGACCACCTTCAGATTAATTTCCCAGGTGGAGCTGTGGATGACAACATCATTGATGTAGGCTGAAGCAAAATCTGACAGACCGGATAATACCTGATTGATGAGCTGCCGAAAGGTGGCAGGGGCTCAGTGACATCCAAACGGCATGTCAAAAACACAAAGACAGTTAACACTTTCGGGAGTACAGAAATTGGGGCGGCAGGTATCCTAGTGGTTAGAGCATTGGGCCAGTAACCGAAAGGTTGCTGGATCGAATCCCCGAGCTGACAAATTAAAAATCTGTCGTTCTGCCCCTGAGAAAGGCAGTTAACCCACTGTTCCCTGAAGATGTGGATGTCGATTAAGGCAGCCACCCGCACCTCTCTGATTCAGAGGGGTTGGGTTAAATGCAGACGATACATTTCAGTTGAAGACATAAGTGGCGAAAGTAAGGAGAATAATTATTCTGTCAAGGAAAATATATTTTTTTAAGTAGAGGCTTAGAAACATCACAGTGTGTAAATGATAACATTTGCAGTGCAGGAAATGAAGAGTTTGATTCAAATGCTGGAAGTGAATTCTGTAATTCAAGGATGAACTAAACAAATGATCAAAAGCTGTGTGCATTGAGGAAATAGGCGCCTGGCTCAAATAGAAGCCTGTCTACAATAACACTTGTGTTCAGTGATTTAAGCAAATAAATGCCTACACTATTAATTGAAGTTTTATGGCACCACAATTTGGTCCTATGGTTCATGTGAATAAGTATTTTTTAGCATAGAGTATGTGCTAATATGCATCTACTGGTATAGCGGAATGCGCCATTTTCTCAAACTCTTTAGGGACTATTGTGATGAGTCCAAAGACCACATTTGGAGTGAATATTACATTTAGTCCATGAGAATATGTTTAAAAACTTTTTTTTTTAAAGCATTAGTGTTATAGTCAAAAAAGGTTCATTGTTAATAGTTTCCTTATTTTTAAGATATCATAGCCAAACTTAACATGGTTCATCGTGGTAGTCTTTGATGACCTTTACAAGTTTCAAGTTAATAGGCCATTGTGAATTGGATTTACATGTATTTATTGGTGTTATTTGGACTTACAGTTCATGAGTTTTTAAAGGTTTTCCAAAAAATCTATCCCTCATCTATCACGAGGAAATACACCTACATGCTAAGTTGGAAGTCTATAGGTCAAACAGGGTGGCAGATAAGGAAATCAGTCAATTTAAATCATTTAAATTCTTTAGGTTCTAATCTATGGATTTCACATGACTGGGAATACAGATCTGCATCTGATGGTCACAGATGCATTTTTAAAAAAAGGGTAGGGAAACCAGTCAGTATCTGGTGTGACCACCATTTGTCTCATTCAGCACGGCACATCTCCTTCTTTTAGAGTTGATCAGGCTGCTGATTGTGGCCTTGTCCCACTCCTCTTCAATGGCTGTGCAAAGTTGCTGGATATCGGCTGGATATCGGCGTGCACTATAACACGCAGTCGTACACGTCGATCCAGAGCATCCCAAACATGCTCAATGGGTGACATGTCTGGTCAGTATGCAGGCCATGGAAGAAATGGGACATTTTCAGCTTCCAGGAACTGTTTACAGATCCTTACGACATGGGGCAGTGAATTATCATGCTGAAACATGAGACGATGGCGTCGGATGAATGGCCCGACAATGGCCGTCAGGATCACATCACGATCTCTGTGCATTCAAATAACCATCGATAAAATGCAATTGGTGTTCATTGTCTGTAGCTGAAGCCTGCCCATACCATTACCCCACCATGGGGCACTCTGTTCACAACTTTGACATCAGCAAACCGCACGCCCACACAATGGCATACACGCTGTCTGCCATCTGCCCGGTACAGTTGAAACTGGGATTCATCCATGAAGAGCACACTTCTCCAGCGTGCCAATGGCCGTCAACGGTGAGCATTTGCCCACTGAAGTCAGTTATGACGCCAAACTGCAGTCAGATCAAGACCCAGGTGAGGACGACGAGCACACAGATGAGCTTCCCTGAGATGGTTTCTTTGGTTGTGGCTGGTCTCTGACAATCCCGCTGGTGAAGTAGCCGGATGTGGAGCTCCTGGGCTGGCGTGGTTACACGTGGTTTGCGGTAGTGAGGTCGGTTGGACATACTGCCAAATTATCTAAAACGACATTGGAGGCGTCTCTTATGGTAGAGAAATTAACATTAAATTCTCTGGCAACAGCTCTGGGGGACATTCCTGCAGTCAGCATGCCAATTGCTTGCTCCATCAAAACATGGAGACATCTGGGGCATTGTGTTGTGTGACAGACAAAACTGCACATTTTAGAGTGCCTTTTTATTGTCCCCAGCACAAGATGCACCTGTGTAATGATCATGCTGTTTAATCAGCTTCTTGATAATCCATCCACCTGACAGGTGTGGCATATCTTGGCAAGGAAGAAATGCTCACTAACAGGGCCGTAAAGAAATTAGTGCAACATTTGAGAGAAATAATATTTTTGTGTCAATGGAACATTTCTGGGATATTTTATTTCAGCTCATGAAACATGGGACCAACACTTTACATATTGCGTTTCATATTTTTTGTTCAGTGTAATATCCATAAGGAAGATCAGGTAGACAGCAGTCTAAGACATAAGCAGCAGACACATCCAAATACATGTTTGTAGTTAAGCACAAGGAACTGAATCACATGAGCCTACTAAGCTATAGAGACATATTCACAGAGTATTACAAACATTAAAAACACTCTTTCCATGACATAGGCTGACCGGGTGAATCCAGGTGAAAGCTATGATCCCTTGTGGTTGTCACTTGTTAAATCCACTTCAAAATCAGTGTAGATGAAGGGGAGGTGAGAGGTTAAAGAAGGACTTGTAAGCCTTGAGACAATTGAGACATGGATTGTACAGTGGCAAGAAAAAGTATGTGAAACCTTTGGAATTACGAGGATTACTGCATACATTTGACATAGATGAATTTCAGATCAAATTGTAAGTCGCAACAATAGACAAACACGGTGTGCTTAAACACATTTCTTGTCTATATTGAATACATCATTTAAACATTCACAGTGTAGGTTGGAAAAACTATGTATGTGAACCCCTAGGCTAATGACTTCTCCAAAAGCTAATTGGAGTCAGGAGTCAACTAACCTGAGACGAATCAATGAGACGAGATAGAGCTGCCCGGCCCCATAAAAAACACTCACAAAATGTGAGTTTGCTATTCACAAGAAGCATTGCCTAACGTGAACCATGCCTCAAACAAAACATCTCAGAGGACCTAAGAGTAAGAATTGTTGCCTTGCATAAAGCTGGAAAGGGTTACAAAAGTAACTCTAAAAGTCAGTCCACGATAAGACAAATTGTCTATAAATGGAGAAATGTCAGCACTGTTGCTACTCTCCGTCCTGCAAAGATGACTGCAAGAGCCCCCCTTCAGAATGCTTGATGAGGTTAAGAAGAATTCTAGTGTGTCAGCTAAAGACTTACAGAAATCTCTGGAAGATGCTAACATCTCTGTTGACGAGTCTAAAATACGTAAAACACTAAACAAGAATGGGGTTCATGGGAGGACACCATGGAAGGAGCCACTGCTGTCCAAAAAAAAACATTTCTGCCAGTCTGAAGTCTGCAAAAAAGCACCTGAATGTTCCATAGTGCTACTGGCAAAATATTCTGTGGACAGATGAAACTAAAGTTGTGTTGTTTGGAAGGAACACATAACACTATGTGTGAAAAAAAGGCACAGCACACCAACATCATTCCAACTGTAAACTATGGTGAAGGGAGCATCATGGTTTGGGGCGGCTTTGCTGCCTCAGGGCCTGGACAACTTGCTATCGTCGATGGAAAATGAACTCCCAAGTTTATCAAGACATTTTGCAGGAGAATGTGAGGCTGTCTGCCAATTGAAGCTCAACAGACGTTAGGTGATGCAACAGGACAAAAGGAAAAAAAGACAAAGTAAATCAACAACAAAAAGGCTTGAACAGAAGAAAATACGCCGTCTAGACAGTCGGCCCGGACAGTCCTGACCTCAACCAAATTGAGATGCTCAAGAGAGCGGTTCACACCAGACATCCCAAGAATATGTTGGAATTGAAAAAGTTTTGTTAAGAGGAACAACCTGTTATTAAATCCAAGGGTTCACATACTTTCCCCAACCTGCACTGTGAATGTTTACACGATGTGTTCAATAAAGACATGAACAATTATAAATTGTTTGTGTGTTATTAGTTTAAGCAGTCTGTGTTTGTCTATTGTTGTGACTTAGATGAAGATCAGATAACATTTTATGATCAATTTATGCAGAAATCCAGGTAATTCTAAAGGGTTCACATACTTTTTCTTGCCACTGTATGTGTGTCATTTAGAGGGTGAATGGGCAAGACAATAACTGTATGAGCCTTTGGTAGTAGGTGCCAGGCGTACAGGTGTGTCAAGAACTGCAACGCTGCTAGGTTTTACGAGCAACAGTTTCTTGTGTGTATCTAGAATGATCAACCACCCAGCCAACTTGACACAACTGTGGTGTTGTGACTTGACTTTAACAACAATATGAAGACTGTTATTTACCTAATTAACTGAGTTTAATTTTTACCCAATTAAATTAATCATGTAACAATTAACTCATTGGGATCTGGGGCACCACGAGAGCAGTTCTTTAAAAAGTTACCATCTCCCGAATTAAACTCTAAAAAGGGTCTTTACCTATCACTTCTATAAACGGTCAACTTATTAATCACAACCTCGTATCATATCATCATTCTGAACAGTGGTAACCTCCTTGCATCTGCAAAAACCCAATTTGTTTAGCCTGATGTCAGTACTAAACAAATTGATTTAATCTATTTACTAGATAATTAATAACACGATAAACATACACACTTAATACGTTAAAAACAGGTCCCTAGCGGAATGACAACAACGTGGCTTCTTGCGACAAAAGAGATGGAGAGGGGGAGCAGAGAGAGACAGAGACACTTAACATTGGTACATTTAGAAACTACTCTCACTTACAGTAATCCTATACCTTGCACACGAACCGCCACCCTCTTTGAGTAAGAAATCATGAATGTATTTACAGGAAATGTCTTGGAAATGTCTTGGTTCGCCAGATCGCTCTTGGTGGACAGGGGCGCCTTAGAAAGGGAGTTGGGCCTTTTCCATGCATGCTAGTAAGGCTCTGATTGTCCAAAATGGTTTTCAATTTTCATACTGTTGTCCTTCTTTGTAGTTTTCCGGTATCCGGTGACTTGTCGTGTAGTCCTGAACAGTAATACGATGGTTTGAGCAGCGTAGTAGAATGGTCCTACTTGTATTTCAAAGATACTTTACTTAGGACAGCTAATCAGCAGTACCAGTGATTGTCCGGGAGGTGAGTTTATCGACTCTACATCTACCATAGTTCAAACTACTTTAAAACATGCAGGTGTATGCTTTTCTGGTCTGATGTGTACATTTCTTTACCCATAATTTATGCATTTTGTTAGAAAGGGGCGGTTCCGTCAGGTTGACACAATCTCTGACCTCACTCGGGGGCAGTGGCCCCCTGTGCACAGTTATAAAAAAACAATTATCTCTTACAGCTACCCAAATCATATACCTCTCTTAACAAAAACACTTTCATCATGTTTCAAATCACAAGCACAACGCATAGTATGGAAACTTCGCACATGTCGTGGGTATACTTTTCAAGTTACAGTATTTCCTTTATAACATTTTTAATGACATCGCAAAATCACAAACAAAATGACACACAAACCATTCTATGTTAGAAATATTGTTCCAGTAGTGGCTTTTGAAGGTGATAAAAAAGTAGCTTGAAAATAAAGAACATTCCTTTGGTGAATATTGGAGAGGGAGACCTCAAACTTCTCTGTTTGATTTACAGCAGGACGTGAATTGTTAATCACCACTAGTTTGTTTCTTACACCGCTTGGTGTAGAGGTCCTGGATGGCAGGCAGCTTAGCCACAGTGATGTACTGGGCCGTACGCACTGCCCTCTGTAGTGCCTTGCGGTCAGAGGCCGAGCAATTGCCGTACATGGCAGTATTGCATCCAGTCAGGATGCTCTCGATGTTGCAGCTGTAGAACCTTTTGAGGATCTCAGGACCATTGCCAAATCATTTTAGTTTCCTGAGGGGGAATAGGATTTGTCGTGCCCTCTTCACGACTGTCTTGGTGTGTTTGGACCATTGTAGTTTGTTGTTGATGTGGACACCAAGGAACTTGAAGCTCTCAACCTGCTCCACAACAGCCCCGTCGATGAGAATGGGGGCGTGCTCGGTCCTCAGTTTCCTGTAGTCCACAATCATCTCCTTAGTCTTGGTTACGTTGAGGGATAGGTTGTTATTCTGGCACCACCCGGCCAGGTCTCTGACCTCCTCCCTATAGGCTGTCTCGTCATTGTCGGTGATCAGACCTACCACTGTTGTGTCGTCTGAAAACTTAATGATGGTGTTGGAGTTGTGCCTGACAATGCAGTCGTGGGTGAACAGAGAGTACAGGAGGGGACTGAGCACGCACCACTGGGGAGCTCCAGTGTTGAGGATCAGCGTGGCACATGTGTTGCTACCTACAATCACCACCTGGGGGCGGCCCGTCAGGAAATCCAGGATCCAGTTGCAGAGGGAGGTGTTTAGTCCCAGGATCCTTAGCTTAGTCATGAGCTTTGAGGGTACTATGGTGTTGAACGCTGATCTGTAGTCAATGAATAGCATTCTCACGTAGGTGTTCCTTTTGTCCAGGTGGGAAAGGGCAGTGTGGAGTGCAATAGAGATTGCATCATCTGTGGATCTGTTTGGGCGGTATGCATATTGGAGTGGGATAATAGTGTTTCTGGGATAATGGTGTTGATGTGAGCCATTACCAACCTTTCAAAGCACTTCATGGCTACGGACGTGAGTGCTACGGGTCTGTAGTCATTTAGGCAGGTTGCATTTGTGTTCTTGGGCACAGGGACTATGGTGGTCTGCTTGAAACATGTTGGTATTACAGACTCAATCAGGGACGTGTTGAAAATGTCAGTGAAGACACCTGCCAGTTGGTCAGCACATGCCTGGAGCACACGTCCTGGTAATCCATCTGGCCCCGCAGCCTTGTGCATGTTGACCTATTTGAAGGTCTTACTCACGTCGGCTATGGAAAGCATGATCACACAGTCGTCCGGGACAGCTGATGTTCTCATGCATGCCTCAGTGTTGCTTGCCTCGAAGCGAGCATAGAAGTGATTTAGCTCGTCTGGTAGGCTGGTGTCACTTTGGCAGCTCGTTGCTGTGCTTCCCTTTGTAGTCTGTAATAGTTTGCAAGCCCTGCCACATAAGACGAGCGTTGGAGCCAGTGTAATATGATTCAATCTTAGCCCTGTATTGACACTTTGACTGTTGGATCGTTCATCGCAGGGCAAAGCAGGATTTCTTGTAAGCTTCCGGGTTAGAGTCCCGCACCTTGAAAGCGGCAGCTCTACCCTGTAGCTCAGTGCGAATGTTGCCTGTAATCCATGGCTTCTGGTTGGGGTATGTACGTACAGTCACTGTGGGGACGATGTCCTCGATGCACTTATTGATAAAGCCAGTGACTGATGTGGTGTACTCCTCAATGCCATCAGAAGAATCCCAGAACATGTTCCAGTCTGTGATAGCAAAACAGTCCTGTAGTTTAGCATCTGCTTCATCTGACCACTTTTTTATAGACCGATTCTCTGGTGCTTCCTGCTTTAATTTTTGCTTGTAAGCAGGAATCAGGAGGATAGAGTTGTGGTCGGATTTACTAAATGGAGGGTGAGGGAGAGCTTTGAACGCATCTGTGTGTGGAGTACAGGTGATCTAGAATTGTTTTCCCTCTGGTTGCACATTTAACATGTTGATAGAAATTTTATAGAACTGATTTAAGTTTCCCTGCATTAAAGTCTCCGGCCACTAGGAGCTCCGCCTCTGGGTGAGTGGTTTCCTGTTTGCTTATCTCCTTATACAGCTGACGGAGTGCAGTCTTAGTGCCATCATCTGTCTGTGGTGGTAAATAAACAGCCACGAAAAGTATAGCTGAAAACTCTCTAGGCAAGTAGAGAGTATGAAATCCTTGTCAACTCACTGTGCTGTCAGACTCAGCATGCTCATGGGGCTGACATCGCTGGTCCAAATGTCAATCGTGAAGCTAATGGCAGTGATGCCCATAGCAAGTAGCTCATGGATGTGCTTCAACAAAACTGTGCAACTCCGGTAGGGCAACATCTGAAAAATAGTACCTACTTGGTATATAGTACGTACCTATAGTACCTACTTCCCTGTCTTAGCTCAGTTAGGATCACCATTTTATTTTAAGAATGTGAAATGTAAGAATAATAGTAGAGAGAATGATTTATTTCAGCTTTAATTTCTTTCATCACATTCCCAGTGGGTCAGAAGTTTACATACACTCAATTAGTATTTGGTAGCATTGCCTTTAAATTGTTTAACTTAGGTCAAACGTTCCAAGTAGCCTTACACAAGCTTCCCACAATAAGTTGGGTAAATTTTGGCCAATTCCTCCTGACAGAGCTGGTGTAACTGAGTCAGGTGTGTAGGCCTGCTTGCTCGCAAATGGTTTTTCAGTTCTGCCCACAAATTTTCTATAGTAATGAGGTCGGGGCTTTGTGATGGCCACTCCAATACCTTGACTTTGTTGTCCTTAATCCATTTTGCCACAACTTTGGAAGTATGCTTGGGGTCATTGTCCATTTTGAACACCCATTTGCGACCAAGCTTTAACTTCCTGACTGATGTCTTGAGATGTTGCTTCAATATATCCACATAATTTTCCTGCCTCATGATGCCATCTATTTTGTAAAGTGCACCAGTCCCTCCTGCAGCAAAGCACCCCCACAACATGATGCTGCCACCCCGGTGCTTCATGGTTGGTGTGGTGTTCTTCGGCTTGCAAGCCTCCCCCTTTTTCCTTCAAACATAACAATGGTTAGTTCTATTTTTGTTTCATCAAACCAGAGGACATTTTTCCAAAAAGTAAGATCTTTGTCCCCATGTGCAAACCGTAGTCTGGCTTTTTTATGGCATCATTTTCTGGAATTTTCCAAGCTGTTTATAGGCACAGTCAACTTAATGTATGTAAACTTCTGACCCACTAGAATTGTGATACACTGAATTATAAGTGAAATAATCTGTCTGTAAACAATTGTTGGAAATATTACTTGTGTCATGCACAAAGTAGATGTCCTAACCGACTTGCCAAAACTATATTTTGTTCACAAAAACTTGTGGAGTGGTTGAAAAACTAGTTTTAATGACTCCAACCTAAGTGAATGTAAACTTCCGACTTCAACTGTATGGCTCTGGTTCAACCTAATAATCTAATATTGAATAAAGTACTTTTGCTTTCAGATGCCATTGAAAACAGAAATAAGCTGTAGAAACAATAAAGTGACCTCTCTGCCCGTTTCAGTAAAAAGCTGATGGATGGAGCTGGAGAAATGTAACCACTCTCAAAGTTATGGATGCAAGGACTGACCATCCATGATACCAACATGAAAGTTAACCATGTTTTGAGGTTATATAGTGTTTGTTCATATTCCCTGTATCACATTAAAATAAAGTATATTGGGTTCTGACGGGGTACGGCAGTTGAACTAAACTCATGAGGCATTCATAAATTGTATTCTTTAAGAATCAAATGGGTACATATCATTAATAATTTATAAATCCCCAAAATGGATGTAGCAACTGCTGATTGCCCCATTAAAAAAAAAAAAAAGTTACAGGGGAAAACACTGCAGTAAGTCTGCTCACCACACAGATGTGTTGTGTCATGTGGTAAAAGGGCACTCATGCGCAGTCAAGGAATGGGCAATGTATTGACAATTTAACATTTTCAAACTGGCAGAACCGAATCCAAACTAACATCAATATATTTTATTGAAAAGAAAGATTAGACTGCCCCTGCACTTTCAAGTAGACCTCTGCTGTGGGGTAATGTTTCTCGTCACCATGGACATACTGGAGAGCAACTTTAGAGTCTTGGTCCTACATGTGGGTAGGAACCCAACTTATTCTGCACCAGTCTGCCAGTGTCTACCAGTGCCCTGACAACCTGGCCATCGAGTGAAACAGCAATGTCCTGCAAAGGGGGATTCTCACCCTGCTCAATGACCTTTGGCCTTGGCACAACACACGTGGGCTACTTTGGCATTGTTCCTGGGGCACAAGGGCTTAGTATGACCTTCCTGACCACACTGGGGACAAGTGGGAGCTCTGCCTGGGGGCCTAGAGATAGGGCCTTGACTAAAATGACTATCCCCAGGAGTGATAGGTTTGCCTATGGCTGGAGTAGTCTTTAGGTTCTGGAAGTACGGTGTTTGTTGCCCCCTGAGTTCTTTGGCTGCTTGCCACAACTCCAGGGTTGGACCCGGCATCGGGCAACCACAAAGGTGTCAGCATGGGCTGCAGATTCAGCAGTGGTTGCCGTGTCATGCTCCCTGGCCCACGCATACGGAGGTGCTGTTCAAGGATAATTGTCTTTCCTACTTGCGTCAGTCTTGTTAGCGGGCGGCACCCACTTCCCATAAAAGTCCTTCAGAAGGACATAGAGCTCCTTGGACGTCTCCTCTGGCTCTACCTCCAGGGAGCGGAAAAGCTGTCCGTAGGTCTCTGGGTTGATACTGTACTATGCTAGGAGAGCCTTCTTTAACTTTAGCATAGACTCGTGACTCAGTAATGTCCATGTGAACATAAGCACTCCTAGCCTTACCAGTAAGCAATGTGATCAATCTGATTGCCCTGTCTGCTTTTGGCTACCGATATAGTATTGTAAATCTCTCGAAAGTGGTTGGATAATGTCATCATTTAACTGCTTTAACCTGGACCCGATACGGACCTGTACGTGGACTTGGATTAGGGTCAGATGGGGAAGGACACTGGTCAGTCTGATCAGGGGTTAAGGTCATCAGGGCCCAGAGGGCCACCGGGGAGGGAACCTGCAGCTCCTAGGCCAGTGTCCCTACCATCGACCTCAGAAGAGCCACCTAGTGCCTGGTCATCCTGCTCTATTCCTCCAGCTGCAGAAGCCCGAATTGGTGCTGCATTGCTTTCCACCTTTGCGCCTGTCGATCGGCCTCCCGATCCAGCCTGATGTCGCACATCTGAACAGGAGGGTCAACTCCTCCAATGTGGTCCCACCTGGATTGTCTGGTATGGGCTCACCTCATTCACCCAGGTCTTTGGCCACACCTTCCACATGGAGAGGTGGTGCCGGTCCTGGTTTGTCCCTTTTCGGTCCCATGGTTTAGTTCTCTTGTTTTGTCAAAAACAAAAAGAGAAAAAAAATCTATCTAAGCTAAACTACCTCTACTCAGTGCCTTCTACTGGTCGTCCCACCATGTTAGGGATGAGCAAGGAGGCAACGAGAGACACTGAGATAGGGTGCAAACAACAAAAGGGTTTTATTTTTCAAATTTGCTAAATACAAATGATGACTAGAGAAAATAAACCAAAGTGCTTTAAAATAGACAAACCAGATAAATTAAGTCTCAGCTGTCCTAAAGTCTCAACTTAAAAAATAAATAAAAAAACAGATCTAAGGTGCAGGAACAGAACATACAAAGCTTAACTGACAAGAAGGGACAGAGAGAATATATGCGGAGTAGTCAGTGCCATTCTCTACCTGAAGGGCGGTTCGCAAAACATTCATTTTAAATACACATCGTCATGATATAAAGTTTAAAACGTGCTGATCAAATTTTAAATAGAGTTATTTTAGCATTAGCTGTACACAAAAATCAATGAATGAAAGGTACTTTGCTATTGCCATTTTAACACGTCACGGGAAAAGAGTTCCCTCCGCGGTGAATAGAGGGGTGGCATTTCCCTTCGCCTCTCTGGAACCATACTTCAGTTTCGGAATCTCGCTTTGACCCTCCTTTACCAGAACACAGCCGGCATGCCGTGCAGACATGGTGCCCGTAACTAGAGCGGCGCGGCGGTAAACAAGACATTATATTACAACTCTCACTGTTTGTTGATCATCAGGGTTAAATTAAAGTTAGATGGAGTTAAATTATACCAGTGACTGTTACAATGTAAAACTATGAAGCATGCATTCAACATAGAGAAACGATGACAACAAATGGCAAGATAGTATAGAATTGCTGAAATACTATGTGTATGTGAGCGAGGTCATTGTGCTGCGAACAGCTCCGCTTCCTCCTCTGTCCGACTGCCCCGTACCAGTCTCAAACCAGTGAACCTCTTGCTTCGCAACACACGTGACCACCCTCCTTGACAACATTCAAATGGGTTGAGACACACAAGAGATACCAGTTGGGTGGCTCCATCAGCAACATGTAAACACTGCGCATGACACTAACCATCTGAAGACCTCTCTAAAGGATCCGCTGAAGGGTTCAACCTCTGGCACAGGACTTCTGGACCAGCCTCCTTACTTCCTTTGCTGCCCTTCCTCTGCCTAAGGGCTGTCATGGTGGCTCACTGAAAAAAGGAGGGGCAGCTATTTAGTCTTCCACACAAGATAGGGATGTACACACACACACAGCCAAGTACCTGAACTCCTCCACGGAGTTGAGAGCAGACTAGATTTGTTTTTTAAATGAATCTCTGACTCCTTCAATTCTCTAATTGCCATGCGCTGATACGTAAACATGTTTAATTCTTACACCCTTACCGTGTACCTATGTTTATCCTGTTGTTGAATGCCTTCGGATTTCAGTAAACATACTTTTTAATAAAACGTTAATCAAATACAATCAGACCGTTTCCTCGTTGCTGTTGCTCTAAGATGGCAACTCGGCTCGAATGCACATCTGCGAATTTAATCGCAACAGGCTGTAGTTGTATTTGATTAACATTTGATTAAAAAGTATGGATTTCAGCAAACAAATAAAGGCACACAACAAGAGGACAAACATAGGTACTCGGTAAGTGAACGTACATTTACACCACACCGAGAGAGAGAAAGAGCAGAACGTACATTTAAATGCTTAACATGCGAAGAGGGTAGCATCCAGTCACACAATAAAATAAAAAAAGACCTGTTAAAACAACATCAAAGTGTGATGCTGCGAGGCTGAATGTGGCTCCTTGCCTCCTCCAGTAGGCTATTGTCCAATGATATCCCATCCTATATAGGCTATGGAATTGGAATCATAATGGACACCTGGAGTATAATGCAAATCATCTCATATTTATGACGTGTCATTGTATAGGTACTATTGCCTTAATATGAACAGCAAACAGCAATGTTTACACCGTTACGACATGGGCCGGACTGCAAAATCAACGTGTCCCCCGATGTCATCAAATGTCATCTATCGAAAGTGTGTCGAGTCTCCATCGTCCTACGCTACCGTTACAATTGTGCAAAAATAAAAACTAAACAAAAACATTTTTGTGGTAACCCATGAAAATCCTCAAAACAAACTACACAATTGTCTCATGCTTTTCATTCATTCGCTGTTTTTATTCATTCACACAGGCCTGGGTTGCAGCGGCATTTCCTACTCACGCCGCTGCTAGGATGTCATGAAATATCAGATCCCATCACTCGCTAATCTCGGTCTCTTCGAATGGACAGCATCAGCATCGGTTTCATGATCGCTCGATAATGAAATTCGCTTTTGATAGCAACAAAAAAGGATTTGATTACACTTGTTCATATATTTAAGCCTCACCCTCGACAGTGCTTGCAATCCCTTATCGGATGTCCAAAGGTTTCTACTCTCTTCCCTCCCACCGACACTCGATACATGCGTAGAGTCTCTAGTTTAGTCGAATATAGGCTTGAAACAACTAGAGAAACTTGAAACAAAGGGGGGGAAAGATTTGGTTAATATGCAGACGAAAAACTGCTACTTTTATGTATAAATTAATTAATAAATACGTATAATTCTGGTCCTATAAAAATCGATACACACACACAATAGCACATTATTAACCTGAATGTCAACATCAAAAAGACAGCAACTGACAATTGTGAACAGTTTGTATACATCTTACATACATAATGTAGCCTAAGTACCACCACCACTAAACAAATCAAAATATATTTTATATTTGAAATTCTTCAAAGTAGCCACCCTTTGCCTTGATGACAGCTTTGCACACTCTTGGCATTCTCTCAACCAGAATGCTTTTTCAACAGTCTTGAAGAAGGAGTTCCCACAAATGCTGAGCACTTGTTGGCTGCTTTTCCTTCACTCGGCAGTCCAACTCATCCCAAAACCATCTCAATTGGGTTGAGGTCAGGTGATTATGGAGGCCAGGTCATCTGATGCAGCACTCCACTCTCCTTCTTGGTCAAATTGCCCTTACGCAGCCTGGAGGTGTGTTGGGTCATTGTCCTGTTGAAAAACAAATGATAGTCACACTAAGTGCAAACCAGATGGGATAGTGCATCGCTGCAGAATGCTCTGGTAGCCATTTTGTTAAGTGTGCCTTGAATTCTAAATAAATCACAGACAGTGACACCAGAAAAACACCCCCACACCATCCCACCTCCTCCTCCATGCTTCGCGGTGGGAACCAAACATGTGGAGATCATCCGTTCACCTACTCTGCATCTCACAAAGGCACGGCGGTTGGAACCAAAAATCTCACATTTGGACTCATCAGACCAAAGGACAGATTTCCACCGGTCTAATGTCCATTGCTCATGTTTCTTGGTCCAAGCAAGTCTCTTCTTATTATTGGTGAAACCTCGAGTAGTGATTTCTTTGCAGCAATTCGACCATGAGGGCTTGATTCCTCAGGAGAGCCAGTTTCATCATTGAAGAAACTTTAAAAATTCTTGAAATGTTCCATATTGACTGACCTTCATGTCATAAAGTAATGATGGACTGTCGTTTCTCTTTGCTTATTTGAGCTGTTCTTGCCATAAAATGGACTTGGTATTTTACCAAATCTTCTGTATACCACCCCTACCTTGTCACAACACAACTGATTGGCTCAAACGCATTAAGAAGGAAAGAAATTCCATAAATTAACTTTTAACAAGGAACACCTGTTTATTGAAATGTATTCCAGGTGACGACTTCATGAAACTGGTTGAGTGAATGCATAGAGTGTGCAAAGCTGTCATCAAGATAAAGGGTGTCCACTGAAGAATCTCAAATTTTGAAATGTTGAACACCTTTTTGGGTTTCTACATGTTATTTCACATTGTTGACGTCTTCACTATTATTCTACAATGTAGAAAATAGTAATAAATAAAGAAAAACCCTAGAATGAGTAGGTGTGTCCAAACTTTTGACTTGTATGGTATGTGTAAATATTGTACAGATAACGGGTGATGATAATAATAGCAAATACATGTATGCTTATGGTTGTGAGGCATATGCTGATACTAATTATTTATGAATAGTGCAATGAGTCCCTGATATTATATTATTGAATCATTTATTTTTACAGGGAGAGCATATGTTTTTATTTGAGGTGCTTTAAATGTCAGAAGTATGCAGAGAACATGAGCACGCACGTACACACACACACTTTGTCACACATTGATTTATACATTGATTGGTTGGTTGCAAAGGGCAAGTTTTTCGGTTTGATATTGATATATTTTGTGTATTGTACATTGTACATTGTCGGGTAGTTATTATTAAATACTGTACCAGTTCCTTATGAAAATAGTTCATTCAATTGCATGTCATCTTTATTATACTTAAAACGAATACATCCACATTGGTGGAAATGAATTACCCATAAACCCCAGGACAGCGCATAGCCTATTCTTTGACCTGGTTGTTATTTTAATCTGAAAGTCCCCATTAGAATACATCTCATACTTACATTACCCAATGTTCACTACATCGATCTGAAATAATGACCACTCCATAATTTATTGTGACATATACATTTTTAAAGATCAAGTTATGTCACTCCAAGATGGGGAGTAAACAAGTCCAAATTGAATCATTACATTGTGTGGAGACCCCATATAATTTCTTTGAGATATCAGACATTGTAGAGGACAAGAGAGAAGTCTCTGGGCATCCAGATGGAAAAAAATGGAAAGTGCAGCTGCTGACATGAAAGGGCTGAAGATTATCAAAGAGATTTAAGAAAATAAATTGGCTTGCCGCTTGTAGGAGCACAGGATTATGGGGGAAGAAAGGCGTAAATGTTTAATGGCTATCCTTTTTTTCATGTAAGGTGCTTGTTTGTCTTGGTTTCTTTCTTGATAAGCACAAAGGAAAAGTAGGTTGAGCACTCTCTCCCTTGCTCCCTCTTCTCTCAATTCCCCAACTCACTCATGCCATCTCTGGGAAGTTCAAGAAGTAAGACTGTGAGTGAAAGGCCTTGGCCTATAAAAGTTAAACCTTCATCTTTCCCAGAAGACCATATTGGAATTCTTAAGCCATGGGATAGAACACTCTCTGATTTATTCTTTTTACTTACTTGAACACAAAATAGGGGTTTTAGAGCATGGCAATTTGGGATCTAAACTGTAAAGGCCTAAAAGTCACTTGAATTGAGTGTGAGTCCAGAGTCCTTTTCTTAATTTTTTTTCAATTTTGTCTTGATCTCCACTTTCACGGGGCCCATTAAAGGTTTAGGTAAAAGCTTGATCTTGTAAACGAGTGAGTTGGTGAAATTATTTTTCTTAGCTGCTCTGAGAGGTGGTCAGGGATTCCTGTAAAATGAAGAGATTATAGAAGCAGACATTCTGATTCCCAATGAGGAGAATCCATCCTCTGCTTATCACTACACTAGCAGCCCGGGGTTACAGCACTTTAAGAGGGGAGAAGCACAACCATGTGAAAAGAAAGCTTCCCTTACCATATTGAGTTCAATTCCAGATCAATTTGCTATGCTCATCTACATTTTAATATTGTCTGGATACCCCCCGCCTAGGATTGAATTATCCTAAATGTGAACCTGAAAATAACACTGCTAGCACCTTGCAATACAGTCCGCTTGCTTCTTCCCTCTGTAGTGCCAAACTAGTGTTACCACTATGAGATGGGGACCGCCCATGTTGATGGATGTCCTTATCTAACATGTAGCCTCTGTGATAGAATTTAAAAAGACAATCGCAGTAGAAACAATAACAATGTGACACCCTGCCCGTTTTGGTAAAAAGCTGAGGAATGGGGCTGGAGAAATGTAGCCACTCTCAAATTCAGAGCTATGGAGGCAAATACTGACAATCCATTGTATCAAAAGTATAGTTTCAACCATGTTTTGAGGCAATGCAGTGTTTGTTTACAATTACATTGTTTAAAAAACGATGGAGTAAAACAAGATTATATTTTGGGCTCTGATGGGGTAGGACAGTTGAACTAAGCTCATGAGGCATTTTCAAGTTACACTACATGACCAAAAGTATGTGGACACCTGATCGTTGAACATCTGATTACAAAATCATGGACATTAATACGGAGTTGGTTCTCCTTTTGCTGCTACAACAGCCTCCACTATTCTGGGAAGGCTTTCCACTAGATGTTGGAACATTGCTGCGGGGACTTGCTTTCATTCAGCCACAAGAGCATTAGGGAGGTTGGGCACTGATGTTGGGCGATTAGGCCTGGCTCGCAGTCGGCATTCCAATTCATGCCAAAGGTGTTCGATGGGGTTGAGGTCAGGACTCTGCGTAGGCCATTCAAGTTATTCCACACCGATCTCGACAAACCATTTCTGTATTGACCTTTGTGCACGGGGGCATTGTCATGCTGAAACAGAAAAGGGCCTTCCCCAAACTGTTGCAACAAATTTGGAAGCACATAATCATCTAGAATGTCATTGTAAGCTGTAGCTTTAAGTTTTCCCTTCACTGGAACTAAGGGGCCTAGCCCGAACCATGAAAAACAGACGCAGACCATTATTCCTCCTCCACCAAACTTTACAGTTGGCACTAGGCATTGGGGCAGGTAGCGCTCTTCTGGAATCCGCCAAACCCAGATTTGTTCGTTGGACTGCCAGATGGTGAAGTGTGATTCCTCACTCCAGAGAACGCGTTTCCACTGCTCCAGATGTCCAATGGCAGTCCCCTTCTATGTGGCCTACTACTTCGCGGCTGAGCCGTTGTGGCGCCTAGACGTTTCTACTTCACAATAACAGCACTTACAGTTGATCAGGGCAGCTCTAGCAGGGTAGTAATTTGACACACTGGCTTGTGGGAAAGGTAGCATTCTATGGCGGTGCCACATTGAAAGTAATTCACCTCTTCAGTAAGGCCATTCTACTTCCAATGTTTGTCTACGGAGATTGCATGGCTGTGTGCTCAATTTTATACACCTGTCAGCAATGGGTGTGGATGAAATAGCCAAAACCACTCATTTGAAGGGGTATCCACATACTTTTGCATGTATAGTGTATATTCTTTAAGAATCAATGGGTACATGTCATTCATTTAAAAGTCAAAAAATGGACGTAGCAATTCCCACTTTAAGGTCCGGTGATGAATGAAACCTTTCATACATGTTTGCCCATAGTAGAAGTGGTCAGAAAGTGACATGTTGGACCTGAACACCAACACATTCAGGAGTTAAAGGTGCTCAAAGTTGACCCATTTTGCATACCCCACCCTACCATGAGAGAGTCATGTCTTCATTACTGAAAAAGATAAACGGTTGAGTTTGATATCATTGGAAAACGTACAAACATGGTTGTCAAACTATTTTAGAATTTCATGAAAAAAACGTTTTTTGAAGGCCCAGTGCAGTCAAAAACATGATTAAAATATATATATATATATATATATATATACTGTACCAATCAAAAGTTGACACACCTACTCTTACAAGGGTTTTTCTGTATTTTTACTATTTTCAACATTGTAGAATAATAGTGAAGACATCAAAACTATGAAATAACACATATGGAATCATGTAGTATCCAAAAAAAGTGTTAAACAAGTCAAAATATATTTTATAGTTGAGATTCTTCAAAGTAGCCACCCTTTGCCTTGATGACAGCTTTGCACAGTCTTGGCATTCTCTCAACCAGCTACACCTGGAATGCTTTTTACAACAGTCTTGAAGGAGTTCCCACATATGCTGAGCACTTGTTGGATGCTTTTCCTTCACTCTGTGCATGTGATCATATAAACACAATTTTGAAGTTTAGTAAACTCAACCCAAACCATCTCAATTGGGTTGCGGTTGAGTGATTGTGGAGGCCATGTCATCTGATGCAGCACTCCATCACTCTCCTTCTTGGTCATAGGCCTTACCCATTGTTTCTATTGAGCATCTTTGAGATGTTTCTACAACTTGGGAGTCCACCAGTGGTAAATTCAATTGATTGGACATATTCCTTCAGACCACTCCAATTTAGCAGGTACACTGTTGAAATAAATATAAACTTCCAATTATTACCAGAAAGATGGCTGCTGGTACAAATGTCAACTTGAAAGGAAATTGATATATGATGTATATTTCCATTTTAAGTCAATAGGTTTCCTAAGGAAGAGTGGCAGTATAATTTCAACAATTGATATTCTCACTCAAGTCAACATTATCTGACGTGTGGACCTCCAACCATCTTTGTGATATCATTTGAAAGGTAACTTTTGAATTGTACTCACATTTTAGTATTCATCAGGCAGAACATGACACTCACCCTGTATTCAAGAGCATAAAACGAAGGTGGGGGCAAAACAAACACCTCTGATGATGTAGAGTCGGGTCTAAGCCATGACATAGACTGATCAGGTGAAAGCTATGATCCCTTAGATGTTACTTGTTAAATTCACTTCAAATCAGTGTAGACAAAGGGGAGGAGACAGGTTAAAGAATAAATGTTTAACCCACGAGACAGTTGAGACATGGATTGTGTATGTGTGCCATTCAGAGGGTGAATTGGCAAGACAAAAGATGGAAGTGCCTTTGAACGGGACATGGTAGTAGGTGCCAGGCGCACCAGTTTGAGTGTCAAGGACTGCAACACTGCTGGGTTTATCGTTTGACACTTTAGAGTCCATGCCCAGACAAATTGAGGGTGTTCGGAGGACAAAAAGTGGTGCAGCTTAATATTAGGAAGGTGTTCCTAATATTTTGTACACTGTGCATGTGATCATATAAACACAATTTTGAAGTTTAGTAAAAATTAACTACAAATGTGTAAAAGGTTAAAAAATTACAATTTTACCAAAAACCTTTTCAATAAATAAAATAGTTTGACAACCTTGTTTGTAAACTTTCAAATGATAAACTCAACTGTTTATATTTTTCAGTAATGAAGACATGACTCTCTCATGGTAGGGTGGGGTATGTTAAATGTTCAACTTTGAGCACCTTTAACTCCTGAATGGGTTTGTGTTCAGGTCCAACATGTCACTTTCTGACCACTTCTACTATGGGTAAACATGTATGGAAGGTTTCATTCAAATCAAAAGGGGTGCGGTCAAAAAGTGATAAAAAAAAATATCATATGGAATTGATCCATACACTTGTTCAATAGAAAAACAACCACAGTTCATCCACAAAGTATTTATTACAAAAATACATTGGCAAAGATATGACATAATACTGTCTATGATGCACAAAATAAATAGATAGCAAGCATCGCTCTGTGGCCTACGGAGCGAATACACACTGAACTTGAAACAAGTTAAGCACTGAACAGCGTTAATTAACAGTGTAAAAAGTGAGAGATATCACCTTCTCTCCTTTGGCTCGAAATGCATGCAGCTCAGTGTAAAAAAAAAAGAACACTCCCCGCAAATACATTATATAGCCAATTAAAAAGCACACCCATTTTCAACATTTTAGCAAATGTATTTATTCAGCAACAAAAAAAAAAAAACGTGGGACTTAGTGTTTTTTCTTTACAATATATTTAAAAAATAGATTATAAAAAAAGTCAGTTTGCAATACTACAGTATTTCAACTAATTATGTACAGACCCAGTCCACTGGGCACTGACGTCAATTCAACATCTATTCCACGTTGGTTCAATGTCATTTTATTGAAATGTGGAAACAACGTTGCTCCAACCAGTGTGTGGGATACATCACAGAGCAAGGGGTTGGCGTTACAGAGGCTATTCAGCTTTGACTGAATAACACCCACGACCTCCTTGGATTATCATTCTGAACAGATGGGCGCACAACAGCACCCGCGGGCAGACATAGCCTATAACAAATAGGTAGCTAATGACTACTAGAGACTCTCTTAGAGACAAAAAAAAAAAAAAAGACCAAAAAAAGGCACAAACGTTGACAGGATGAGCAAAAATAGCACGTTAAAAAATGTCTTTGAAAATGCACAATCTATTGACGGTTACGCATCACATGACACCCTGTAGTTGAATTGAGTAGGGACCTGGGGTTAAGGGTTGGTTAAGTCAAACAAAGAACATGTCAAAATCATCCACATCAGATGTCACACACCCTATAAGAACCTTTCCCTCCCATCCAGGTTCTCATGTCAGTTCATCGCCTAATTTCTGAAATTAAAGCCAGAGTGGTAGACTCACATGGATGCATCACCATCTGAAATCGAACATTTCCAAATCAAATAGACAAATAACAAGTAGTAGAAGAGATAAATAAGCATAGTCATATATCTAATTGAGTATGCAATTTCGCCAGCAGACTGGACATAAACTACAGAACAAATGTATTAGCACAATTTAGTCATGGATTGTGTGTGTGTGCCACTCAAGAGGGGGATTGGGCAAGACAAAATGTTTAAGTGCCTATGAACGGGGTCTGGTAGTAGGTGCCAGGCGCACCGGTTTGAGTTAACATCTGCAACACCAATGTGTTTTTCACGCTCAACACACATGAAACGAACAGATATAGTCCTGGATCTAAGGCTTCAAGTTCCCACACGTGACAACGTAAATACGGGAACAAAATCAAAAGGCTAAGCCCTCCTGAAAGAATAAACTGGCTTCACAAATGACAGTTAGCCAACTCTGCATGGGTAAAATGAACATTCAGATAACCTGAAGCTTTCCCACAAGAAATACGACGTCAGATCTACCCAAAACTATTTGCACCTCTGACCCACAACCACCAATCGATTCACTTAGGCCACTAGTCAGTTCCCTTTCCCACCGTGTCCCCTCTGTCTCATGGTCTGCATAGGTAAGACGATCATTAGGCTTTCAGAAAGACACAGCAAGAAGCTGCACTACCGTACGTCCACAAATAGAATCATATAAACCCCCCAGATGGATTATACGTAGCAGAAAGTGGCCTATGATCAGCATGTGGTTCTGCTTGCTTGTCTCTTGCTTTAATTCACTGAACCACTCATTAAAATGCAAACTATGTAAATGGGGGTGGGGAATTAAATGCGGTTTAAATGCAGACCGTCACGGTCTTCCTGACGTTAGTACTTTGAATTGTAAATTAACATGGGAATAATCTGCCATTATAATGAGAATTGCAGCGTGCAGAAGAGAACGATTTCATTTATTTGACACATTGAGCTACACAAACGCAAATCCAGAAATCCCTGGAATTATGGATATTTAATTTGATCATAATTTCCTACACCTATCTGTCTACATAAAAACAGTAAGGGCATGGAAATTATTTCCAAGTCGCCACTCTGCATACCAAAGCATGTTTAGTGTGAAACTAACTGGAGCAGCGAGTGAAGTTTGGAAATACATTAGCAGAGGTAGTCAAACGGAAAACACCATATCCAACGTCAGTCTACAGTAGCCTATAGGCCCATCACTTGAAAAGCTGGTCATATATATCACCCTCCGCTATTGGTCAACACAGCACACAGAGATAGGAATAGCAGGTTCATTCATAGGTTTACTATACTAGCACACCGCTCTGTGCTAGGATGTCAATCACTCCAGCCATCCATTATCGACAAGTGCTAGGCCTATGTGGAGAAACGTTGGGAACTGCTTACCATATTCAAGTGATCAACTTGGCAATTGTTGAGCTAAAACATGAATCTAGAAATGATTATCGTAATCAGAACGGTAATACGTAGCCGAAGCTAAACACAGTTGGGTGTTGGCTGCAATCAAAGTTCAACGATTGTCCATTTACCATCTCACGACCATAACGCTGGGGTCTAAAATGACCACTAATATGCACCATAATTGACTGATCGTACCGTAGAAATTCCTCCCTAACCGATTTCTGCCTCAAGAAGCCTTGACGCCGTGGTGAATGTTGGTAAAACAACAACTTGTTACCAGCCTATCTATCCTACAGCTTTAGGAAACCACCCTCAAGTGGCCCATCATTACCATAAACATACCAGAGGTCCAATAGGTCAAAATAGAATCAAACAGTGAATTAAATTAAATAAGACTTTTCCTTTGCGCCGACATAACGGAAACCAACATGCATAGGCCTACATTGATACATATTATTAACCAGCCTGGTCTCATAGACTAGACGTAACATTGTAAACGTAAATCCAGGACACTCAAATTAGTATGATGTGTTACATTTTGTATGGTATGTATTAATTTGTGGAAGTAAATCATCCATTTCATAATGATATGTTAAGAACTACAATTTGCATTATATGTTACGAATTTGCAAAACGTACATTATGAATTTGCTAAACGTATGCAACGTTACGAATTCTAGCTAGGTGGCTAACATTAGCCGTTACAAATGTTTAAAATATCGATTGTCTCAGATTTAGGTACAAAATAATACGAAATGCTCTGAGACCAGGTTGTATTAACCCATTTTGAATATAGCTAAGATGAACACAACATGCAAGTAGATGGCATCTCTGTATAGCCTAGTGCAGGTGCCACAGATAAACTATAAATGTGAAGGATTAAATATATTAAATTATATTACAGTATTTTAATACAAAAGCTGCCATGTGGTCAATATATGCTTGCTGAGTAGAATGGACTGAGCTCCATTTGAAAATATGGAAATGTCTGTTTTCTGAGGTATTAAACGTGTCTGAACTTGTTCAGGTAGAACATTTTACTGCAATGCCTTGAAATGGGAGTTTTCCAATTTTCTGTATGTCTGAGCTCCAACTGATACACTTTTTGTAACCTTCTGTTAAGTTCATAAAATTAAGAACCAGAAAACAAGATGCACGGTACAGTACTTCCCTGTTAAAATCAGACTCAGTGTGAGTGAGGGGGTAGGTTCCTGGTTCTTTGTTGGGGTAAGGGGAGGGGTAAATGCTGTCTCACTGTGCTGTGCTGCCCTCTGCTGGTTGGGCTGCTCCCTGCTGCTCCTTGTTCAGGATGATGCTGATGATGTCTCCCTCATGTTCCTTCATGTGCTCCATCAGTCTCTCCTTGCTGGTAGACTCAAAGCCACAGATACAGCAGCAGAACAGCAGCACACAATACTCCATGCCGGCCCGGGACTGGACCCCCTCCTTCCCTTGGGGGCTGTGCTGGGGGTTGTCGCTCTGTGGGGCCTGCTCTCTGGAGGACCACTGGATGAGCTCTGTTGTTGGCCCTGAGCCACCGCCAAACACACTGTCCACAGGAACCTCTGCTAGGGGGGCTGGGTCCACAAAGACCCTCTCCTTCTTCCCACAATGCACCACACCAGACTGCTCTGCCACTGCCTCCCCCACTGCTGAAACCTTCTGCGGGGCACCGGGGAACTACAGCCAGGGAGAGAGAGCAGGTTCACCATCAAGACAGAGACATGACCCTACACCTCCTGGTTCACTGGGACCCAAACACAGGCTTCAGTCTGACTAGAAGCTTTACAGATGGTAAAGGCAGACCGTTAAACCCCCCCCCCACTCACCGGACGCTCTGGGAGATGGCCTCGTTGATGGCCTTGTTCACCTGCTCGTAGTTGTAGTTCTGATCGCCAGCGTGCTTCCACATGTGAGACTTGAGGGACGGAGGGTGACTGCACACATAGCCACACAGTGAACACCTGAAAAACGAAAAGAGTACGTGAGATGGGGGGAAAGGAAGAGAGAAATGAACGGGATCAAGCCTGTAGCAGAAGCGGCTGATTTAATATGCTACTTGGGGTCCACTAATCCCCTCAACTCCATTATATCAAAAGGGATCAGCAGCACTAAAGACTCCTCAGGGAGAGACCTAGTGGCACACATGCTCTGATAACGCTTATCTGTACTGCTCGACATCATGCTCCATATACCCAGACATCCTCTATATCGACACTAAAAGGAGAGTTCATTAGGAGCTCTTTCTGATGGTCGATGAGATGGGTTCTTCTTACACGTTGGCTCTTCCTCCATCCCCAGACTCTTTCGAAGCACATAGGCCTACTTTCTCTACCTCTCCCACTCCCCTGCCCAAGTCTCGCTTCTCTGACCTCGAACCCCCTGACCCTGACCTCACCTGTACTGCTCCAGTAGCTGAACCCTGACCTCACCTGTACTGCTCCAGTAGCTGAACCCTGACCCGGTCCTCACCTGTACTGCTCCAGTAGATGAACCCTGACCCGGTCCTCACCTGTACTGCTCCAGTAGCTGAACCCTGACCCGGTCCTCACCTGTACTACTCCAGTAGCTGAACCCTGACCCGGTCCTCACCTGTACTGCTCCAGTAGCTGGACAGCCTGGTGCTCCTGGGGATGTCTCCTCATGTGGCTCTTCAGGCTGTTCATGTTGGTCGTGGCAAAGTCACAGCTGCAGCACCTACGGTACCAGAGAGTTGGCCAGAATTAGAGGGAATATCTCTGTATAGGCCTAGTTGTTAGACAGTTCATGTTGTGCTTGGCTGTTTATGCTCCGTTTACTATTCTGTTTTGGCTAGTACAGCAGGAAAAGCCTGGAGGGCCATACTGTTGTCTTGACGGCTATTTTGTTTCGAGGTTAAGCTGAAAGGGTAGCTGGCAGCACAATGTTCAGAGATGCGATACACTGTGTGGCTCAAATGGATAAGATGGCCTTAGTTAAAAGGCGTGTGCTTCCCTGTGGAGTGGTTTGAAGTGAGTCAAGGATACTAAAGCACAAGAGTAGAAAGACTGCACTCCCCTGCATGAAAGGGCTCTATTGAGGGTCTATAGTGGTAAAAAAAATGAAAACTAACTAGATGTGTGTGGCCTTAGAGAATAAGATCCCCACCCCCCACCCAGACGCCGCCTCGAGTGTGTGTGTGTGTACACAGAGCAGGGCCGATCCGCTTACATGGGTGCTGCGTTGAGAGAAATACTCCAGCTGTAGACTGCAGCCAAGGTTGATCTTTACCTAACACTCACTGCCCCCTGCTGGAGCACTGTATCATAACATCTAGATTCTATACTTACATTTTTTTTAACTAGGCAAGTCAGTTAAGAACAAATTCTTATTTACAACGACAGCCTACCCCGGACGACGCTGGGCCAATTGTGCGCTGCCCTATGGGACTCCCAATCACGGCCGGATGTGACGCAGCCTGGATTCGAACCAGGTAGTGCAGTGACACCTCTTGCAATGAGATGCAGTGTCTTGGTTGATGGATTTGACTAAGCAACATGATTACGTCATCGGTAACATGGAAAGAGGAGAATTACTGGATAACTAAAATGAACCTAATCTAGTTTGAGGGGTATCATCTGTCGGACAGCAAGAGTACGCAGCTCTCAACTGGTTGTTGCGTGGAGCACCTCACAGAAGACCAACGCCGGTAGGGGAGGTAGGTAAGATGTTTCTACTTATATCTGTGACCTGTGACTGCTAACTAAGGCAGCAATGGGTATGCTAACAAGGTTGTACAGTACAGAAATACCACTAGGCAAACAGTGGTCTCTCGCTAGATGCACAATTGAATAAAAGAGCAACTACACCCTCCCCAAAATACTTACCAGACCTGGTTTAATCATTGTTGAAAATGGAACATCCAAATGTTGTTTTTTCTATTTTAAAAAAAGTGTGAAAACCTGAACAAATTCAGAAACCCGGAAAAACAAAAACGATATCAAGCAAAATATGGAACTGATTTTATAGGGCCCTACAACTGTAGCCTGCTGACTGTTCAAAATGGCTAACAATAACACCCTTCTTGAGATTGCACAATAATTTTACCCCCTGAAAACAATCAATGTGAACATAATATTGTTTGGAAGTTAAAATTGTATTATTTGTGTATGAAGGGAGGGTTATTACAGGCTAGCTTGCTCATGCCACAAATTATAAATAAAATCACCTGATATTATAATTATACACGCATCATCCACTATCCTGTGAGATCTATTTTTTTCCCCAATTCGGGACAGGAGCTTTTAGTTGGCACTGGCCTGGTGTGCCACTGGCAAATTTACTTGAATGTCAAGTCCTAAGGAATCCAGATTGCAATCACGATGAATCCTATTGACATTATTAAAAACACAGACAGCAGACACACAGCACCAACCTGTAAGGCTTGTCAGAGTTATGGATCCTCCGGTGGTTCCGAACTCCAACGTAAGTGGAGCTGCTGTAATCACACACATCGCATCTGTACACCTTCTGCGAACTGATGGAATCTGGAGAGCGGAACACTCATTAAATATTGTGGATAAAGGATGAGGTGCCGATAGAATTAAATGAACAAAACGGGAAGTGGAGAGGATAATAAGTGAGAAACATTCTTTGATTTAGATTAAAAAGACAGATCGTGTTTGGTCAAGTTGAAAAACACACTTGGCGCAACGCTCACCATTAAAAACATGATTTTAATCCAGATTTTTATTAAAGGCTTGATGGTTCTGATGAAGGCCATTGATGAAGGCTGAAACATCAAGCTTTTAATAGTCGCGTAAATAAAATGCATTTTTAATGGTGAGCGAGCGTTGCCCTTTTAACTTTTCAATGAATAAAAAATATTTTTTTTTTGGGGGGGGGTGCACCTTGACTCGCGTTGGTTGAGCTCCCTCCACTTCTTTCCATTGAAAAATACATTTGACAAATTCCTCACCGTCATTTGTCATCTTTTCAGATTCCTCCATGGTTGCCGTGGTTTCAGTGACAGGGGTTAGTGTTGCGTTGGTGTCGCCCAAACCGTGCTGGTCTCTAACGTGGTTCCTCAGCTGACTCTGTGGAAAGGGTCAGTAATAAAGCCAGCAGTAAAAATAAAAACTTAACAAGATCTTCTGGGGGCTGGAAAAAACACAGGCTACCCTCCCCTCTCTAAAAAAAACATCTCTATCTATGGAATCCGAAAAAAACCCACAGACTGTTATGACTTAATGACGTCTGCAGAAATGGACTAGGTGTCTCATGAAGGTAATGAAATCAACAGGCTACTTCTCTGCTCCCTGAATCAAACTAAACCTCTTCAACTGCACCAACCAGACAAACGTCCATCTCAACTCTCACTTCAACAATCAGCTCATCTTAAATTACTGTAATTTGAGTCATGGAGAAACAAAAACTCAAGAGCAATATTCTCTCCTAGAGGTAGGAGCCACTTCAATAATACATCCCTGCCCAGGGACATTGAGGCGCACACTCTGTCCTAATTCCGCTCTCTTCAGTCCTTCTACTCACTTTGTAATAGAAGGCCTCAGTACACTGCTTGCAGTGGTACACCCTGGTCTTGCAGTGGTTGATCATGTGGCCCTCTAGATCTTTGCTGTCCAGGGCAATGTGTTCACAGATGGGACACTGATAGGGCTGTCTCTGGCGGTGTACTCGCAGGTGCTGCTTGATGTAGCCCTTGTTCCCACTGCTGTAGCGACACAGGCGACAGCGGTAGGGCCTCTCGCTGCCAGGGATGTAGTCCACCAGACCACCACCAGGGTTACCCGGGTCCCCCCCGCCACAGGCGCTGACCTCCACGGCGTGCTGGCTCTGGGCGTTGTCCTGGAGCTCCTTCAGGATGTCCTCATCTGAGGCGTTCTGGTCCGAGCGCTCCTTCAGCCTCTCTATGACCGTCAGCAGGGACAGGCTGATGCCAGCCTTGGTGGGGCCCTCAGCCAGCCCGTACTCTCTGGACCCCTGTAGCTCCAGGTCTACCAGGGCTGACCCCACGCTGCCCACTCCTGCCAGCTCCTCTACCGCTGCAGGGGCTCTGTCGGCTGAAACTGCTGCAGCCATCTCCAGGAGCCTCTGGCCCGTGTCAGGGCTCTGGGAGCATTGACCCACGATGCTCCTGATGTGCTCTGCGGTCCTCATGGGCAAGGCCACCAGAGCTTCAGCAGCCAGGGAGTGCAGCCTCAGAGACTCAGAGTGGGTCCTCCTGCGGGCTGGGGGAGCGTTCTCGTCACGCGGAGGGTCCGTGGTGGTCTGCTGCCTCTCGCTGTTGCTCCAGCAAATCACCACCTCCTGCTGCTCATCCTTGTAAGCAAGCATTGGCTGGTTCTCCACATGGCCCGCCTCCTCTGCAGCCAGCAGGCTCTCGTCTCTGCCCACCTCTGGGCTGGGGAGGAGGGGCTGGGTGGCCACGGGTTCCTCTGCACACGGCAGTCGCTCCACTATGACGTTGACATGGCCGGCACTGTTGGGACTGCAGCTGATGATCTTCTGGGCTGATGACAGGAGGCTGTCTGTTGTGCTTGTAATTTGATGACAGTCCTGCACAAGTTCCACCTCTGTCTCTGTGGTCACCTGTACCTCCAACATTGGCTCTGAGTCTTTAGATAGCCTCTCCACTGGGCTCTCCTCTGTGATTGGTTCTGTCCTGGCCTCATTCTTACACTCCGCCACAGGAGCACAGAGGTCAATCTGGAAGGTGGACATCTTGTTGAGGTTCTGGGAGTTCTCTGGGACCGGGGTGAGGACCACTATGGCTTCCTCTGCAGGAGGAGCTACAGGAGGTGCTGGTGCTTCTTGTCTGGAAGGTGCCACTGCCTCGTCCTCAAAGATCGGGTAAGAGCAGTCCACCAGACCTGCGTGCTTCCATGCATGTGTCTTTAGCATTCGCTGCTGTCCACACACATAGCTGCAGATCAGGCAGCGGTACATCCCAGACTCCTCATAGCTGTACCACTTCTTCTTAGCAGGGATCTCCTCAGCACAGTCCATGGCGGTTTTGAACACAACGTCCTCCACACTACCCCCCATCCCCAAGTCCTCATTCCCCTCTCTGGCCTGCTGGCTGGATACAGGGTTCTTGTTGGAGTTGCTGCAGTCAAAGTGGAGCCTGACGTGGGCCTCTAGCTCCTCCTGGTGGCTGGAGGTGAAGCGACACTCAGAACACATGAGGATGAGGTCACTGTGCTGCTCATCGTGCTGCCGCAGGTGCTCCTTCAGCAGGCTCAAGGTCGGGGACAGGAACCGACACAGGCTGCACTGGTAACAGGTGATGGTCCTACTGCTGCCAGCAGGGGCACTGCTGTCTGGCTTGATCTCCTCCTCTTTCACCTCTTCCTCCAACTCCCGGACTCTCTTGCAGGGGGAGGACCCACCACTGCCCTCCCTGATCTCTGGGACTCTGATGGAGGCACAGGACATGAGGGCTCTCTTCTTCCCAGCCAGGGTACATCGACGTGGGCGCTTCTCCACGATCTTGCTGAGCTTCTCGATCACCTCGATGAGGGAGTCTGCGGCCTGCTGCTGCCTCTGGTCACCATCCCTAGGCTCCATCAGGGTACCTGGAGGCGTTTCCACCCTTTCAGGGATGAAGACAGTCTCCTGTTGGCCTCTAGAGAGGGGGAGCAGGATGGCAACTCCACTGCTGTCCTCCATGCCTGGAGGAAGCAAAACAAGCCAGTTAAACTACCACAATCATCTTACAAATATCGTATTGCTCTCTTTGCAAATGTGCTTCTTTCCATCTTAGACACACACAAACAAATGTTGACAAAATCTGTTTAGGCCTACACTGAGAAAGACACCTGTTGTGTTACTAGGTTCATGACCTGGCTGGGGCAAGTGTGCAAAACATAGCAGGGGTCACAGAGTACACACAGAGTACAGTAATGAACTTTGAAAGTCCCAATCAAAGTCCTAATTTAGTTTTACCATTCCTAAATCCAATAATTATATTTGATAGGAACCACTGTGGTAATTCAGTCAAGCAGATCAATGATACGTTAATAATGATGAATGATTATTTACCAGTGCCACATTAGAGGAAGACATTCCTGTGGTTAAGCACATTAAAGTCTGCAATTGGTACCACGCTTTCCCCTTTCTGACCACAATCAGGTTCCCTTTTCTTTGGGTTCTGCTTTTAAGGAATAGCCTGTGCCTAAATATCCCTGAACCTTCTCCAGTACTGTACTACTTGGTGTTCCTTCTGCAAAAGTGAAAGGTCTTGGGTAGGCAAACAGCTGTTTGCACAGTGCGGGTATAATTTGTGGAACGTTCCAACAGGAATCTGTCCCAAAAACTTCGTATGATATCAGGTATGGAGTGGGCTATTTAATAAATACGCTTTTTTCCCCCCACTCACTACGTTTATTCCGGAAAATGTCTGTCCTCACTCTGGTGGCCCATGGACAACACATTAAGAAAAAGCTACGTGGTGAGTTGATTGATGCCTATTCGTCAACTAGTTCCAACATTGTGCTTTACGACGTTTTTGGAACAGATTCCTGTTGGAATGATCCACAAATTATACCCACCCTTTTGCACAATCCACTGTATATTGAGTGATTGTTAAAATCAAAGACTTAAGTAATATTAAGGTTTTAGCTAGGGTTTGGTAGCTGACCACTTTGGCTTAGTAGCTAGCTAACTAGATGAACAGGGATATCGATATGTGTGCATGACTAGGGGGACTGCCCTCTGACATAACGGGCTAAAAATATAAGTGCACACATCGAGGCGTGGATGGTTGACGAAAGCAAAATAATGATGTGTAACACCTCATAGCTAGCTAAATGCCAGGTAACATAGCCACAATAATAGCGTAGGTGTGTCGATAAGATGGAGTCCAACGCTAGAGATATACATTCTTTATCTGGGGGAAAAGGGGACAGGACACGCACTGTACATGACAACAAGACAGCCACTTGAAGCTAAGCTAGCACACGAGTCTCTCTCACACACACACTGTAAAATACATCTAGCTGTTTAATTGGCTTCTCGTTTAATAAATGTCAACGGATCATGCGACTTTTATGTGTCGGTTAGGTAAGTACTTACTGATTCGGCAATTCTGAGTGATCTTTGGCCTCAAAACATAAAAAATAAAAAACGGTGCTTTATCCTGTAGCAGTAAAAAGTGGCCTCTGTCTCTCACACTGCAAAATGGCGAGGATGGAGAACGGATCACGTGACTCAAACCTAAATGGTCAGGTGGCCAACATGGAATCCGTATTTTGAGACACAAACATCGTGTGGAACCAGGACCCCCCAAAAAAGTCCACTGAACAGTTGCTGACAGAATTGGTTTATGAGTGTGTAATATGTGTAAATTCACAAGTAATATGACTTAGTAAAATGCAATTAAGCACGACATGTAAACGCATATCAAACGGAGGTAAAGTGCAGGTGCAGCTCTGTCACTGAGGGGGGTTCATGTTCAATGTGCTATGTCGTGCATCATGACCTTCATTTCTCCCCGAAATATATTTTAAATCTAAAACTTGCTCTTCAACTTCTATTCACCATTCATCCCACTAGTTTGTGTAAATATGTAGTTGTTGAGCGCTCAAAGGTGTTAACATGATAAAATGCTGCCATCTGCTGCATTTTAAATGACATTGAAAAGCTTGTTCAATTGCGTGCATGCCAATAGGTCAGATTTACCAATTAATTTACCAATCGCATAATGTTTTGTTTGTATTCCCATTGTGATTGGTGATTTGCCCTTAACCGAGGGTTCCCTAAAGTCTGTCCTGTGGACCCCCTTGGTGCACGTTAAGCTTTTCATATTTTAATCAGCTGTGTACTGCTAGGTCAAAAACAAAAACGTGCACACAGGATCGACTTTGGGTAGGCCATTAAAATATATAAAAACCTCCTTCGTTAATCTCTCTGAATAACTTGACCACCTTGACATTGTTTGCACACCGCCATGAAACACAAAAAAGAGGAAGATGACTTTGAAATCCTAGGGCCGAAACGCAAACGCGTTGATTTTACTTTTAACAATCGGCAAACTTTTTATCAATTTTCACTGTCGACCAAGACCTGCTGAATGTCTTCAATTCATACTTGTAAAGGTAGGCTACACAGTTTTATATCAAATTAAATGATCTATATAAATAATTCTCATTTTTTTATATATATATATTTTCTATATAAACAAATATACGATAATGACCTTCATGGGGGCGGGATCACATTTACATGCTCCTGACAGGTTCTCCCACTGACAGGAAGTAACAGGTGAGCAACTTGACCGGCGTTCCACTTCCTTATAAATAATTTAAATACTTAATTGACACTGAAGGCTCTTGAAGCTGATTTGTTTTCAGTCTTAATAATGCTAAATATATGCTAATATATCCATCATTCGACAAGTATTGATATAAAAAGTTTAATTATCAATACCAATAATTCTATTTTTTTCCCCAAAATGTAATTATTGATATCAATCATTTGACATATTTGATACCAAACTATTTTTGATACAAAATATTTGAAGTATTGATTTAAAACAAATCTATTATTGATATAAACATTTCAAAACTCAATTATTGAAAAAAATCAATACAATTATTGATATAAAAAATGAAATTAATGTAATGTTAAAGTGGCTTTCCGTACAAAGTTATCCTTACTCATGACTCCAATTCCATTGAGCCATTATTGGACTGAGGGGAATGGCCAGACTCTCCGACCCTGCCCAAATGCTCTGTTGAAATGCAAATGGCCTACTACGCCTCGCACACAATACGGTTTTGGAAATATTTAGAACTTAAATATTTAATAACTTTCATACTTATTTATTTAAAAAATACACTACCCAGTTTAGGAGAATCACGTGATTCAGACGGAAATGTGGAATGGAATGGTCCAATGGAAATGCGAGGGCAAGGTGAGAGGTAGTCATTAAACGTGGCAATGCCAATTGTGTAGGAAACACAACGCACAGTTATAAAAAACCTAAACGTCCCTTGTCTGTTACAAATGGTGAATACAATACAAATATTGAATACAAATGTTGAATATTTGAACTTACTCTGCCGATTGTCCGTGGTCTTGGTCCTTCAGCTGGTCAAAATTTTTGACAAAATGTCCACAGGAAAGTGGATATTTCTACTTTAGAGTTGTCTAAAATACTAGTTAACCTCCCTTTTTCTCCATGATATTAAATGACTTTTCCTCATTTAGGGTCATGAACCTAACTTCAAAATGTGTCCATACTGATGTGTATTGCAATGTCTGTGTAGATTTTGTAGACAAACATGATGTTGTGGGCCATTTTGACCCAGAGGCTTTCATGTGTATAGATATTTGCACAGGTCCATAATAAACATGTGGCTTTGATGTATATTGTTTTGACTGGTTCTGGTTGCACTTTTACAATTATGTTTGGGTGAAAAGGAGCTTTCCCAAGCTCCTCCTTCTCAGTGTGAGAGCAGCAGATCTCTGACACAGACATGCGAAAATGAGCTCCAAACAGAAAACGCTTGTTTGTGAGAAAGGAAATATGTTCAACAAATAGTTCTTACATTTTTTTTAAATCAAATGTTCTTCTATTTCTTCTTTCTGAAAAGTCTTGACAAGACAAAATTAAGTCTGGGCTGTTTTTACTTGATTATTTTAGTGTGCGGGTCAGTCTGACCCATACCACAATGACATACTTTCTCTTCAGCAAAGCAGAAGGGCTAAAACACAGGTCTATCTATGTGTGGCAATCAAGATGTGTTTCCTCATGACTGAAGGCATGTGCGCAAGACGGAAGTACATGCACACGATGTAGGCATACTAAACGGTTTTTACATGGTTTTGTGCATTTGCCAGGTGATAGGAATTTCAACTTCGAGCTGCTACAGTACCAACCGCACAGACGAAGTCGAGGGGGTGTCATAGTCGAGACGTTCTGTGAATAAAGCCAGGTGTACCTTCGCTAAAACTGCGCTCAGTAAGTGTATATGTTGTTTTTGAAAGATTTGTTCAAGCTTATAGAAAAGTTAAGTTCCAAAGGTTTCCAAAACTGTATTGCAAGTGAGGATTAATGCAGTTTGTAAATGTTAAAACAATGCATCGGGATTGTAGTTCATTGGTCCAGCTGTGGTCCGTACTTTCAATTGAGAACTCAAGGGCTGGGTATACCCCCCTTGGGTTCTCAAGAGCTACCCCACTGTCGCATATATTTCCACATGTAAAAAAAATAGGCCAATCCCATATTGATGTGATACCAGAACATGTTATATGATAAACATTTATTTCATTTCAAATGAAATGTCTCTTTGACAAAAATCATCTGGATTTTGAAATGAGGAAATAAGAGGGAAAGATTAAATGGATTTGTTATTAGCTGCAATACTATCAATAAACAGAGTGGCTGTGGAGAAGGACTGTGGACACCTGAAGTTGCTGGTCAAGGCCTGGTCTGTTGGGTGAGTTTTTGAATAGCGCAGTGGAACCACTGCAGCAAATAGCCATCCATAGGGTAAGTGAACCCAGTCTGTCACATGGGTCTGTGTACCCAGATGTGTAGTCCTGACGCGACCCTGCTATCCAATCCCTGGACAGCAGGGCCACACATTATGACAGACGAAAACCGTGTGTTCAACATTCTTGACAAACAAGGGACGTTTAGGTTTTCGTCTATGTAATAATCAGGGTTGGGGTCAATTCAATTACATTTCCAGTCAATTCAGAATGTAAACCTAATTATTTTTTTTGTTTGAATTTTTACCCCGTTTTTCTCCCCAATTTCGTGGTATCCAATTGTTAGTAGCTACTATCTTGTCTCACCGCTACAACTCCCGTACGGGCTCGGGAGAGAAGAAGGTTGAAAGCCATGCGTCCTCCGATACACAACCCAACCAAGCCGCACTGCTTCTTAACACAGCGCGCATCCAACCCGGAAGCCAGCCGCACCAATGTGTCAAAGGAAACACCGTGCACTGCGCCTGGCCCACCACAGGAGTCGCTGGTGTGCAATGAGACAAGGATATCCCTACCGGTCAAACCCTCCCTAACCCGGACGACGCTATGCCAATTGTGCGTCGCCCCACGGACCTCCCGGTCACGGCCAGTTATTCGCCTTGCGAACCCAGTGCGAACCCAGAACCACTGCGCCACCCGGGAGACCAAGTAAACCTAATTCAATTCCAAATGTTCTTCATTGAAAATTATTGAAGAGAATAGGAATTGGAATTTCAGTGTACTTCCTGATTTGACTGGAATTGAAATGGTATTGACCATTACCCCGACCCTGGTAATAATGCGTGGCCCTGCTGTCCAGGGATTGGATATCATGGTCACGTCGGGATTACCTGATGTAGTGTTCATTCAGTGTATATCTATTTCCCTTGAGCTTCTGGTAAAATATGGTTGAAATCATCTGAGCGTGTGGGGTTTTGCATGCTGCAGACGAAGGCCTAGTCTCAGGGTCCAGCCAATCCAGTGGTTTAGTGTCTCGGCGTGTACTGGACTGAGCATAGTGCTGGTGGTCACTAGAGAGAGACGTTCATACAGGGCTGAGGAGAGAGGACGTGAGTTGGTCCAGTAATGCCTTGGCTGGATTTATTGTTTTAATTACATTTCCAGGCTTTTATCATACACTGTTTATGGTGGTGGTTTGTCCACTCTATGGCTTTGTTTGTAGAGCCAAAATGGTATTATTTAAGGGCTTCCTTGGTTCAGTGTGTTGGTGAGTTGCTACAGTACGTTTACTGTTGTCTAAACCTATGGCTATATAGGTTTGCTGGAGTCATAATTTGACTCTAGCAAGTCAGACCTAACCAATACCCACCAAGATTTACTGTCCACGCATGATGTTTACCTCCATTTAGCTGGTTGGTTGTTAATTTGGTAGCCTACACACACAGCCGTCCACCACCATAACAACCCCCCTCCATCCACACAACAATATTGTGTGTGTGTTTGAGTTACACAGTCCATCTAACCCCTTTATATTAACTTAATAAAGGAATGCTATGGGCTGCTTATTATTAATATCAATCTGACGGTAAAGGGGGGGGGATTAGAGGTCAGGTTCCGTCCGGTGTTGCAGTGGGACAGGCTAATGTACACCCCAGAGGAGGCTGGTGGGAGGAGGTATAGGAGGACGGGCTCAATATAATGTAATAAATGGAACGGATTCAAATTTGTGGCATCCATATGTTTGATGTGTCTGATTTATTCCATGCCAGTCCTCCTACAGCTCCTCCCACCAGCCTCCTCTGGCACGCCTTTTCCCGCCGCTGCTGTACTTGGTCAAGATGCATATACATCTTCTTCCACATGATTTTATTAACTCTAATATCTACACCGCCTATTACCACAGCTGCCTCTCATTCAAAGGCACACAGAGCCTGCTCTCTAATCTGAAGTGACAAACCATACACTTCGCTCACACATCACGCTGTAGCCTCGGGCAAGGGAGCCTGCTCCTTTGAAAATGTTGGAATCAGGTTATTTCTATGGAAGTATTAAAGTAATACCTCAGTTTAAGCTATTATTTCAGAAGTTTTTTCTTCACCTGGAGGGCTCAGGGAGTGGTAGAAATGGGGAGAGGGAAAAACGGAGAAAGAGATGTACAGCATTGCGATACGTTTTGACAACACCTTTGATGAGTTGACGAGTCAATATGTGTGAAGCTTATTGAGTGCAGACAAAGACAAAAAGCTCATTTGATGGTTGTGTGTGTTTTCTATGTAAATGCTTGTTTTTGTGCGGTTGCTTGTCTATGTTTTAACGTGTGTGTGTGTGTGTGTGTGTGTGTGTGTGTACATGCGCGTGCCTGTGTGTCTGTCTGCGTGTGTGTGATCGTTGTCAGTGTTTATTTTTGAGAGTGAAGAGGAGAAGCCCCAGAGGACTGTGTGATCCAAACCCTGTCTGATGATGCCACAACGTGCTAGAGCAGCTCTCAGTCACACCACCACTGATATTAACATCATATCACTCAAACCACATTCCACATTACTTCTCAAATTCCTATTCCTGTTACCAGGACTCCTGCATCATCACCATCACCATCACACCACGCAAATCAGTACTGACATCACTTTTTAACTGAGAGCTGTTGTTCCTCTCCCCATCTGTCATTCCTCCATCAGTCAGCACATGCATTCGTCTTTGATGTAGCCAAACTGCCGTTCCCACTCTGACCAGCGAGTGGTGCTAGAAGCCTTGCACCACTGGAACTCTGGCTAGCATTAGGACATTGTGACCTTTGACATGCATTCATTTATCACCTCTGTCTACGGAGCACCATTTGAGTGCACGGCCATGGGCGGCCGTACATTATTTGTCTGCGTTCTCACTTCCCACATATCATATATGTGGGGCACGGGAGGACAACAAGGGGGGGTGAGGAGAGTCTATATTGTTTTGTGGCAAATTGATGTGATCCATCTGACCATGTGACTCCTGCAACACACTCCCTAAGTGACCACCGAAGGGCTAGAATTGCATTGTGGGTCTTTAGGCAATAAGGGACGATCTATGTGCTCCATTTTGCCGGGGAGAACAAACAAAACGTCAGCCCATGTTCATATATTTCCCACTCCTTTCCCCTAAAAGATATCCTCGCCGTAGGAACATTTCTGTGGCTCGCACACGGCTGCTTTTGGAATTATTTCCTAGCGAGCCTTTGGCTTATTGTGTGGTCTCTGATCCGATTTCCCACCTCTCCGCTGTGATTTCTCATCCCACGGTTGCCTTAACGAATCTCTCAGCACTGTTTTTACTTGGAGGAAATACCACTGCGTACCGCATCATTTTGTAATTGCTACATTTGACTTAATCACCGCACCATGATTGTATGCAAAAGAATGCCATAAAAAAAACAGTTTCATACAGCAATGTTCAATTTGGACATTATATAACCCATCCATGACAACGGACACAATCTGGGTACAATTCTTAACCCTGTTGCTGGTATATTGGTTACCATTTCACATAGGGAGCCATGGAACCCAATGATTGCCAAAATAGCCGAAGCTCCACTCTTATTGTGTTATGCTAATGGGTACATTACATTATAGAGGTCCTCATTGGAAATGGCTAGGATGGTTATAAGAGCTTTATATCCGAGCGGTTAAAGGGTCCTCCTCATTCCCCAGTCTGCCACTATTTGTAATGGAGACACATTTAGAATGAGAGGAGAGGAGTGCCTGGCCATGAAGGAGACAGGGACAATAATGCTGGCATGAGGATCACTGTGTGTGTTGTTTGTTTGAATGAATAGTTATTGGGGTCTCATGTCTGTCTATGACTGGATATACACAGTGGTTTATCTCAAGATTAAAATGTTTGACCTTCCAAAGATACTAGGAATATTGAACTGCAGAAACTCACTCACAGTACATGCTCTCATATGCACACACAGAATCCACCAAAATGTGTATTATATCTACTATTTAAAACTATTTAATGTTTTGTGCATGTTTAGTAATATGTCAATATTCACATACCATGCATTTTATGTCCCTCCTATCTACCTCACCCTGATTCATATCTGAAGTTTTCAAACAAAAAGACATTACTCTTCGATTGCTCACCATAGAACCATTTTCCTTTAGCCAGTGAAATTAATTACTTATTGATCTAAGACTAGTTGAATACAATTAAGTGAATGAATGAATAAGTGAATAAATGGCAGGATTTGTGCCTCAGGTAGCTATCCACATTTGTGGATGCCATGCTCTGCAGATCCCATTTGTCATATGTCATTGATTACTAGGGAACGAGTCCGTGGCTATGGCTAATGGTTAACTTATCGGTTTAGTAGGTTCAAATTAAACTGATTAGTAGCAAATTACAGACAGGTGCCAACAGGTGAGACATTTCCCTGGAATATGAGGGGAATTGATCAGAAACACTGATTGTGTTCATCTATTAAGCATTTTACTTTCAGAACTACTGAAGGAACTATCTACCTCTCCGGTAAGCAAATACAGCGCCTCTGAAGCAACAGTAGGCCATTCTCTCTCCCTGCTGCCGTCTAGCAGTATTTTTGGATGCTTACAGATGAAGAGGAAAGAGAGGAAGCCAATGTAAAGATTATGGTTCAGCGAATAGATTAGATTTGTTTGACCAACTAAGTAGTGTGTGGCTGTGGAAAGTTGTGTGCTAAATGAAATCTTCCTAAGGATCTTCTTAAACAGATATCATTAGCACTCGGGAAAGGATTGGCCAGCTAATAAACATTTATTTATAGCAAATGATTGCCTAATGTATCAAATTAACAACATGCAGCAACCAAGATTTATACATGATGTTAGAAACCTGTGTTACATTTGCTTAAGGTATTCAGCTGAGCACATTTTCATATAAAACACATTTATTTTTATAGATTGCGGTTTATGATAGAAGATTAACAGCTTTCTGTGTGTTTTTGTTTGACTGATTTATGGTTGCTATAAAGTTTGTTTATTAGACTGGTGCAAAAAAATTAATTGTGGAGTTTTTAAGTGCCGTATTCACCTAATGTAAGAAAATAATGTGTGGAAATACTAGCTCGTAAAACTGGAATTATCTGTGAAGTCAAGGAGTCAAAATATTTACCTCTATAAATCTGCCTTTAACATCTCACTGATTATGGTCAGCAGACACCCCGACGACGCGCCTTTTATTTTGTACTCAACAGCAGGAGATAAATGTTATTTTTCAATCACTGTTTTTCATCGCTGCTAATTTCCTTTGCCCCTTTTTCAAAGGAAGGGATTAGGACACAGAGGAAAAGTTCAGAGGTTAAACTGCATCACCCAGCACCATTATCAACAGTCTGAATGTACTGGGCCTAACACTCAACTACCCAACTAGGTCAGGAAAAGGGATTGAACATCAGATTGATTTCTGGAACATGAGGAATCAACTTACATTCCTTTGTGTGAGATAATTGGACACTTCAGCATCTGTTTTGCCTACAAGGACATTAGTTAGACCTGCCTCCTAAAACTATGTGCCAAAACTGTTGTGATCTCACATAAGCACCGTTTCATTGATTATTAATATGGGGGTGTTTCCTGGTATGTATTGCAATGATAAGAACATGGAACAACAGTGGATGTTAAGTCCTCCCTATCTGGTAACATCCACACTATCTCAGTATGTCACTGTATTAGGAAAATAAACATCTTTTGGTTGGTCATTTCAAATAAAACCGAGCAATTCCTGAGGAGTGTGTGTGTGTGTGTGTACTGTACATCCATACCGCGCACCTCTTTCCCCGCTCTTCACCACAGACAACAGCACCAGAAGAGGACAAATGTCTTCCCTCTGAGAAATCCAATATAAATTCAGATGCATTTTAAGGAGTAGAGAATCCAAACTTTCCCCCCTTGTAGTTTGTGTTAGCTTTGGGGGAAGTGTCTGAACAGGGGGACAGGCCTAGGGAGAGAGGGAGACACGTAGCTTTGTTCTGCGACAAACAGTCTGTTCTCTATGCACACACTCTGTGTTCTGGGAAGGTAGTGAAAAGTAGATGTAGATACTGTATAAGAAACAACAATTGGGTTACTTCCTGGTGTTTAATCTCATGTACTGAAATAAACGTCCCTTTTTCAGGACCCTGTCCTTCAAAGATGACATCGTAAAAATCCAAATAACTTCACGGATCTTCATTGTAAAGGGTTTGAACACTGTTTTCCATGCTTGTTCAAGGAACCATAAACAATTAATGAACATGCACTAAGACACTAATAGCTTACAAATGGGGCGGCAGGGTAGCCTAGTGGTTAGAGCGTTGGACTAGTATCCGGAAGGTTGCAATTTCAAACCCCCGAGCTGACAAGGTACAAATCTGTCGTTCTGCCCCCACTGTTCCTAGGCCGTCATTGAAAATAAGAATTTGTTCTTAACTGACTTGCCTAGTTAAATAAAGGTACTTTTTATTTTTTTAAGGTCACAGTTCTGAAAACTTAGGACACTACAGAGGCCTTTCTACTGACTCTGAAAAACACCAAAAGAAAGATGCCCAGGATCCCTGCTCATCTGCGTGAACGTGCCATAGGCATGCTGCAAGGAGGCATGAGGACTGCAGATGTGCCCAGGGCAATATATTTCAATGTCCGTACTGTGAGACGCCTAAAACAGAGCTACAGGGAGACAGGACAGACAGCTGATCGTCCTCGCAGTGGCAGACCACATGTAACAACACCTGCACAGGATTGGTATATCTGAACATCACAGCTGCGAGACAGGTACAGGATGGCAACATCAACTGCCCGAGTTACACCAGGAACGCACAATCCCTCCATCTGTGCTCAGACTGTCCGCAATAGGCTGAGAGAGGATGGACTGAGGACTTGTAGGCCTGTTGTAAAGGCAGGTTCTCACCAGACATCATCGGCAACAATGTCGCTTATGGGCACAAACATCGCTAGACAGGACTGGCAAAAAGTGCACTTCACTGACGAGTCGCGGTTTTGTCTCACCAGGGGCGATGGTCGGATATGCGTTTATCGTCGAAGGAATGAGCGTTACACTGAGGCCTGTACTCTGGAGAGGGATCGATTTGGAGGTGGAGGGTCCGTCATGGTCTGGGGCGGTGTGTCACAGCATCATCGGACTGAGCTTGTTGTCATTGCAGGCAACCTCAACTCTGTGCGTTACAGGGAAGACATCCTCCTCCCTCATGTGGTACCCTTTCTGCAGGCTCATCCTGACATGACCCTCCAGCATGACAATGCCACCAGCCATACTTCTCGCTCTGTGCATAATTTCCTTCAAGACAGGAAGGTCAGTGTTCTGCCATGGCTATTGAAGAGCCCGGATCTCAATCCCATGGAGCATGTCTGGGACCTGTTGGATCGGAGGGTGAGGGTTAGGGCCATTCTCCCACCAGAAATGTCTGGGAACTTGCAAGTGCCTTGTTCAGTTTATGTCTCAGTTGTTGAATCTTGTTATGTTCATACAAATATTTACACATGTTAAGTTTGCTGAAAATAAACTCAGTTGACAGTGAGAAGACGTTTCTTTGTTTGCTGAGTTTATGTAGTCTTGACTCATGCACATGTGTGGAGAGGTTCAAACACACTATTTAACCACACAATGTTAACATGTAGTGTGACACCCAACCACAGTTCAATAGAGCAGACCGATCTATGACAGATTCACTTTTTGTGGTAATATCAAAAGCCACATGCAGTCGTGTGTGTATATGAGCTTTTAACGTTTTGTGTGTGTGTGTGTGTAAACCCAGCCAAACAATGAAACACCTGAGCTACGGCCTAATAGGATAATTAATTCAGTGCAGAAACTAGCCAACACATGGAGCGTTGGGGGTGTTAGTGTGTATATGGGGGTGGGTGGGGGTTAATACAACATGATAAATATTTGATTTCTGTTGTGGCTTGTCCCATCATTCCAAATGGGAAATGGCTGTAATGGGATTGGGAAGAGACTTTCCTCTGGTAGGCCTGGACAGTATGCACTAGAGACAAGGCCCAGCGACCGACCGCGTTCGTGGCTTGGGGAAAGTACCCTTACAAATCCCAGCAGGTCACCATGTTCCACCAATGGCTCCATCACCATCTGGAAGGACCCGGGAAAGCCATGATAAATCTGACGGGGCTTTGTTGTTTTAAAATACTGAACACTGTAGCCTACTAACCATGTGTATGTGACAAATAAAAATTTGATTTGATTTGATTTAATGTCTGCTTTTCTTAGTGTTTGTATGAGTACCAATATATACTGTACATTTTATTTTGTATTACTTTAAGACTCCGAGACAGAAAGAATTTTGAATCTTGCATACACTATTTGAAACATTAGACCTAATCTTTGTAAAGGATTTTCATTTTATACATGGGGCCATCAAAACTGACACATTGTCAATGTTCACTAGTAGTTCTACATGTGTCCCAGTCCAGAGGTAACCGGCACCACAGCTCTGCTCTCTCTTAACAGGCGTTGCTCTTTTCCGGTCAAGAGGCTCAGCAGTTTGTCTGTCTCAAGGCTTGCAGAAACAGATGTTTACCCTGAAAAAAATGTCTAACCTAATACTGCAGGGAGCTGCACTGAGATATATTTATAGACAAAGTGTGCACCACAATCAGGAAGCATTTGTCCTCAAGTGGGGGGAAATATGGTTTCAGCTGTATTCGGTGGCACCGCGTGAAAGTAGTGATTGATTATATCCAGAGAGAACACTTTGTACTAATTTCATCATTGCTGAAAAATGACAGGGGCACTTCTGTAACAAACACACACTCAGTGTCGTTCCTTTTTTCCCCTCCCCTCTGTCTTTACTTATTTTGTGAAATTGTCAGAGAAAATTAATGCAATTAACTTGGCCCAGGGCAAAAAGCAGAGTTTCAAGTTTGTCGTGCTGCAATGCTGTTATCTGCTGATGAAGAAAAAACAATCCTGTTTCCGCTATGATTCTTTTTCTTTCTCTTCACACAACATATTTCTCTGCTGTGGATGTCTCGAGGAGGCAGTAATGTCATTGTATCCGTTCCCATTTGAGCTGGAAAGGAGATGGCCGCGTATATCAGCCTCCTGAAATCCCTGTTAATGTGTCTTAACGACTAAGGAAAGACTGCTGCTCACGTTCCACGCTAATGTTGACATACAGAGCATAATTCGCTTTGCGTCTCCTCTTTCCAATAGACAAACCGAGTGCACGCACCTCACCTAACGAGAACGCCTCATCTGCAAACACACGCTTCGCACACTGCCCTTCTCATTCACCTTGTAGCCTACACGCTGGTCTGCTCAATAACAACCAGCTGTGTGTCGGTATGCAACCAGTGCCACGCTCCTCCAACAACACCTTGTGCATAGAGTACACTTCCTATCTACTGTTTCTCTATTATATTTCAGGTCAAGCATTCAGAGACAGAACAGCTACAATATGAAATCAGGTTGTGCATAACGGTCTTGAGCTAATGAAGAAAGGTCATTTGGAATGGTATAGTGTGTAAACCATTTAGACATTGGAGGGTCAACTTATTTACATTTCGTTGATGTGTGTTCTTACTAAAACAGCCATACATCTTGTACTTTACGTTGCTGTACTTATAGTATTTTATATACGAGTGCTGTGACGCATGCTAAGTGGACAGGGACAGGGACAGACATTGGTGTGGTTTTATGGGGACCTGAAAGAGTGATGTTGCTCTCAGTGTTCAGAATGCACTAAGACATGGCGGCGTGACCCCATTGCCTGTGTTTATGACTGGCAAACACAACCCTAAAGAGTCCATTAGTCTGGATAAAGTCCCCTCCAGCCGACTCAGCTTTTAACTCATAGAATTAGGTAGAGGGCCACAATGAAGGGGACCACAGCGGTGACCTGACCCTTATCTGAACCCTGTATGAACTTGTGACCTTGAGGTCTGGGAGTAAAGCCACTAGTACCTCTGATCGCTGCCTGGCCCAATGGGGATACAGTTGGGTGTATTTGAGGAAGCCCCTCGTGGACTCTGAAGTAGCTGTATGTCATTCCACTGTAAGATGTACAACATGTAGGCCACAGCCTAACCATGGGCCTTCATTTTGATTAGCGTTTAATTAAATCCGGTGCGAAACTATTATCCTCTTAAGTTTTACTGCAGGACTAAAGGCCTGTGGTTATCACTGGGCAGAAGAAGAAGTAGAAGAAGAAGAAGTCATCGTCAGCGGTGGGAATACTGAGGTTGCCTCGTGTGACAGTAACTCAGGAGTAAGGTGAGGGGATTGTGTGTTTCATCCAAACACGGCTACTGATGTCAGTGATTTAAGGAATCCAATAATGGTGTGAGAGAGCGTGTGCTTGTGTCCAGTGTTGGAGTGTAGATAAATTCAATATATATTTCATATCTCATATCAACACGCAGCACACATATCAGAAACTATAGGTGGGGGGTCAAGGTCACATCTTTATGTTTCAAGGCGAGTGACAAGTTTGAAAGAATGATACAATTATATATTACAGCTGAGTATGATTGTGTGTCGCAGGCTCAGGACTCAGGAAGCATTGAGAGCTGCGTATGGTGAGGAAGGTGTGGGTGTGTGTGTGTGAGAGAGAAAGAAAGAAAGACAAAAGGGTGCAGCTCTGAATGTCATCCAGAAAATAATATAAATTAATTGGCTGGAGCAAATCAGTCTGGAATATCTGCACCGTCTGTAATTAGGTTTGGGATTATTATTGCTGATTTGAAGAAGGAAAAAAAACGGTTTCTTTTTTTATTTAAATCTTTATCTTTTATAGTAATGTTTTGTTTGTCATGAGAAAGGTGGTCTTTCTAAAGGGCAACCAAAGCGCACATTTAATTGGGGTGAAAGGATAGGCGGCTGAGCATTAAGGGGAACTTCATTGAGAATATATTTGCTCTTGTTCATTTTAGGCCTGTCATGAAATAGGACAACATTCACCCGCACCATTTTTTTGACTCCCAACAGACTGGTCTGTTTTAGTATGTCAGAGGTGTGTGTCTGTGTGTTTTATTTTGTGCATAATAAACATTTGTACATGTTCATCTGAGGGTGTGCGTGGGTGATAGGCTAAGAGAGGGGGGGGCCTTTACCTGGGGCTACAGGCCTAAGGATGTGACACAAGGCTGTGCTCTCACCTCTAGCAGTGGAGCAGCAAAGTGGCATGTGTGTCAGCTTTACTGACACATATGCTGATGTGACTGGCATGAGCCCTGCAGTTAATGCTCCCCCTCCCCACCCCCATCGCTCTCCCTCATGGGCCGCTCGTGTGTCATGGCCAACAGGATAATTAGAGCACGGGGCCAGAGAGGGAGATTGGGGAGGTGATGACGGGATGTGTGAAGAACCTCAATCAGGTGTCAGAGAACCGTGTGGTCTTATTATGTCACAATAGCGCAACATCAGTATATTCACCCTTTGCTCTCCTATGCTGAGAGGTGTCAGTTTCTAAAATACTGCCACGTTTGACCATTCTGTGACAAAACTTGAAAATCATTGACACCTATTTATATGGATTAGGACCAAGCATGACTTCTTAATTTAAGCAGTAGATCTGCGTGGTCCATAACTTTGAAAACAGGCAGACTAGTGATTTGATAGGCTGTTGAATTGCAGTTTCGTAGTGGAACTTCCTGAATGTTCCCACAGATGGTGCTGTTAACCACAACTGAAGCAGCTCACCCTTGTCAGAACATGCTCCTCATACTTGATGGTTGAATCCATCCTCCGTTTAGATTCCTTCTTAGGTTATGCCTGATTCTGGCACAAAAAAAACGGTCTCATACCGATGTTTTCTTTACTCATTTCAAAAGCATAAAAAAACTGCCCCACAAAGCATGACAAATGGAATTTATGAATCTCCTTCTGGCTTCGTTTGCTCATGACCCTTTGAACTGAGAATCAGGATTGACGTCTTGTCACTGTGCAAGTGGTATAAATAAAGCAGGCACAATGCATGTCAAGCCCGATGCTCGTCTGCCCGCACGCGCACACAGAAACAAAGCTACTACATTCTCCCCTCCTCCGTTCTACTGATCAAACCAGAAGCGGGGGGGGAACACATGTATTATTACACTTTCTCAAATGAAAGCACAGTAACACTTTATTACATTTGTTACTCTATTTGACGTGATATTTGTTGACGTCCAAGACGTTTCCGCATGATAGATTTTCAGATTGGATAAAAATCACCCGGGAAGCTTCTAGCCGAAAGGAGTAGAACTCTGTTCTTCCCTTGTGGAACCTTGTGTGTCTCTCTCTCTCTCTCTCTCTCTCTCTCTCTCTCTCTCTCTCTGCCGCTCTCGCTCTCTCTCTCTACCCTGTGAAACCGTGTTAGTGGAGCCTAATTTGGCATCCTTGCTCCAATGTAAACAGTGGCGGAGTTGGCAGGCAGGTGACACTTAAGGGACTTTAATCAGTGATCACATGGTAAGAGAGGCCTTCAATGTGCAGTGCAGGGAACAAAAAAATTGCCTTCTGGGAGAGGGAAAAAAAGGGAATAAAAGAACCTTCAGATGTAGCACTTGAAAGCTAAACATTTGACATCCTGCATCTGGGCTGTCAATAATAAAAGGTTTCCCCTTGATGTTGAGGTGCGGATTATAAATGGTTAAAAGTCGTGTCGCTTGCTCCATCCCAGTGCAGGCCTCTCCTTGTCAGTCATCCGTTACCCTTACCCCTGTAGCTTCCCATCTAAAGGCACCTTGTTGTGGCAGCAGCTCATAAACTGACAAACTCCAACAAAAATAAAAGTCACTGTCTCCGTAAGAGAGAAAAACATTTATATTTGTATAGAGTGAGAAACAGTATCATGCCCTTCGCAGACCCCGTTTCCCACTAAAGGCATGGATCCTTTAGTAAGGCTATATGACCAGTGATGGGTCCTTTATTTTCCTCGCCTGTAAACCAGTGCAACTCCTCTTTAACAATGACAGATGGGACATGGGAGTGACCATAACCACAAACAACAGGGAGTGAACAACCAGGACCAAATTCTATAATTACAAGGTCAGAAATAACCACAAAGGTTGATGGGACGTTGACAGTCTTCATACACAGCATCACTTTCTATCTCTTCTGTAACTTTGCCGCCAAAACAAGAAGTGCTTCTTTTTATGCACTGAGTTGAGCACTGTAACCATTACGTTAGGCTGGCGTGTGGATAAGAGGCGTTTGCATATTCATAAGAGCACAGAGAAAACCGATTTAAGCTGAGCCGATCCCCTCACATTGAGAGTGATGGAGAGGGAGGGAGTGAGGGATGGAGGGAAGGAGAGACGAAATGATAACCCGAGCTTGCCTTTATGCATTAATTGGGAGAATTAGAGAGAGGAATAGATAGAGGAAGACCCCTAAGCAGCATGCCACAGAAATGTCACACATGCCAGTAAATCATTTGGACTGGTTAGGATGTAGCGCAACCTGGGTAGCTCAAGAAGTTTGGAGAAGAACTCTGAACAACATTGAACTTTTCTCCACCACTAACAATCCGTTAGTTGTTTAGGGTAAAGATGGCTAAGACACTGTCAGCTATTCATGTGTAAGCAGCGTCGGTAAACATTTGGGAGGTGAGTTTCGATTGAAATCCTGACCGTCAAAATTCTTCTATCTTAACATACTGTAAGACTTCTATTGATGGAGATTTGATGGATCAATGCAACTCAGATTTTTTCCAGGATAGGTAGTGATATTTTGAACTTAAAAAACAATATCAGCACTCAAGAAAACAACGTTGTCTTTCTTTTAAAGCGGGCAACTCGGAATGTCCCCTATAGATACAAACAAACAGTGTGTATCCCGATGGTGGACATTGTCCAGCCAAGGCCCTGGTCCTAGGCCATTGTATTGACATCCAATTTGTTTCTTCATTTTTAGTCCTCTTTCTCTCTCTCTCTCTCTCTCTCTCTCTCTCCTCTCTCTCTCTCTCTCTCTCTCTCTCTCTCTCTCTCTATCTGCTCCTGATCAGTGAAGATTGATGTCTCTGTTTGTGTCCCCAGCTCTGGCTTTATCACGGCCTCATGAGCTGGCTGCACAAGCGTTAGTAGACGCCTTTTGGAGTTTTGTCCCCAGGCGCCTGACACGGGAGAGGTGATGGGATTTCACAAGCCCTTCGATTATATGCCATAATATATGGAGGAATTAACATGGGAACATAATTTATTGGTTATATTGTATGTTTTGGAGTAAGTTTTGGGTGGTAAGGACCTGATGGGGTTGGTAGCTAATAAAGAGAGCTATGTCTTGTTGACCTGCTTTACTGTAGGTAACCGTGGTCTCCATTGGAGTGCCAGTATTCCATGTCTGCCTGGCCCAGAATACTATCTGTTTGCCCTCTTTGAGAGAGAGAGGGAGAGAGAGAGAGAGATGTGCCTATGCACGAGAGTTTGTGGATGTGCAGAATGTCTGTTTTTTGTGTGTGTGTGTGTGTGTGTGTCTGTATATCTTCGAGATGCCATTGTTTAGCCCCTGGAGGTTTCATTAAGGCCTTGTGTCCAGAGGTAAGAAGTCATTCATCTCTCCTGTTGTGATGTGGCAGCCTCGCCTTCGCTTTGTCCCTGCACTCTCTTCCTCTTACTTTTCCCCCCTCTCTCCATCTCTCTCCTCCTCTCTCTCCCTCTCCCAGCCGCCACTCTGAGGGGGAATAAAAGCTGGGATCAGACAGGCCATTCTGGCCCGTTTGATGTCCTCCAGACTGGCTTGTCTAATGAAGCCAACGTCTTCCGTGAGATCAGCTTCCATGTTTCGCACGCTCATTAATTAGAGCTGTCAAAAGTTTCTCTCTTTTTTTGTTCCTTCAAGCGCTTGAATGGGGTACCGTTAATTAAAAATATATCAGATCAGGGCCCATGAGTGCTAATCGTGATACATTAACCCTTGGTTTCTGACAGCGGGGATGTATCCCCCCGTCCACAGCAATACGAGCCCTTTTGTCCAAAAGTTAACATCGTCTTGAAGTTCTAAGGCTGCGAAAAGCCTTTTGATTTAATTGCGTCTTAGTATTACACATTTTCTGAAAAGACTGTGATTTTGACAAGAACTTCAAGTATTTCAGTGTTTTAAGTGCTGGATTTCCAGTGACAGACCAAAAGCGGTGAATGAAAGCAGAGTCAGCTTCTAGAGAATTCAGTTAATAAACCTCTCCACTTGCATGTCATGGAGTACAGTATGTGTGCATATCATAGCAGGGGGAATGTCCCGCACTGCAATACACTGTACATGAATCCATATATTGCACTTTATGAAAGAAGGAGCAAGACGGGAGAAGCCCCAAAAAAAGATGAGAATACTTTTTTAGATGAATATCCCTGTCCATTGGATAGACTACTTCTGGATAGAAGTGCAAACCGTGAAGCTGACGAGATGGATCGATAGTGTTTATGATATTGATGGTAAATGATTTACAGGAGAAGAGATGAGGACGGAACTTTGTATTGTGGAGGAAATGTGGAGTTAAAAGAGAGAATCCCAAGGCCTCGCGCGCGCGTGTGTGTGTGTGTGTGTGTGTGTGTGTGTGTGTGTGTGCACGGCCCATCGACGCTCGTCACTGTTGATATTGATGAGTGGTTCTAAATCTGCCCCTCCACCCCTCCCTCTGTGTCCCTCTCTTTCCCTCTCTTTCCCTCTGTCTCCCTCTCTTTCCCTCTGTCTCCCTCTGTCTCCCTCTCTTTCCCTCTGTCTCCCTCTGTCTCCCTCTCTTTCCCTCTGTCTCCCTCTGTCTCTCTCTCTTTCCCTCTGTCTCCCTCTCTTTCCCTCTCTCCTTCCGCTCCGCCGTGTGTCCTGTCGTGGCTGTTGTGAGATCATTTGAATAATTTGGAGTTAATCATTTGTGCGGCAGGGCCGATGATGGCGGGGTGAGGGGCTGGCGGGGTGAGGGCAGGGCCGGCTTGTTCCACAGCCTTCTCTGGCGTATCGCAGGAGGCAGGAGACAAATGGGGCCAACCGGACAGGATCCCCACACAGGTCTCCGATGCAGAACTCTAATTAATTTTGTGCAGTGTTTCAGAATTGATTGTGGTCATTTCTATTTGAAATGTTTCATCCGTTTCAAGGGCTACCCCTTCATCCTCCTCCCCCTCGGATGTGTGTGTGTGTGATGTGTAACACAGCCCAGTATGTTTTTGTCCATGTGTAATACCATGTTAGTGAACATGGTATGATGTTGTGGGACAACAATGCAATGCTTTCAGCACAGATTTGTTAATACAACAGAGATCCACTCCATATATGACGTATGTGAAATGTAAACCACGAAGGATATTAGAACAAAATAATTCCAACCAAAAACAACTCAACCTGCTTTAGTGCGCATACTGAGCCCAATATGACTATGTGCCTGCTTAAGGCTTGTGTCACTTTAAGAAAACCTGTCAGCCTCCGAATGAATAAAATTAATGAATTTGATTATGGCTTTGTCTAATAGCTTGTGTATCACAATTTCCCTTTTTAAACCATTACTGTAAAGCCCCACAGCCCAGGGGCAGTGTTTTAATTTTTTTTGTGTTACTAACAAAAGAGAAAAAATAATTGTTTTGCCAAGATTTAATAACAAGCAATAAAAACCAACCAACCAGACTTTACCTCCACATTCAATTCTATTCTCTGTGCTATTATTATATCTTTTTTTGTATTTTCTTTTAGATTACCAGTGAAGATATTGAACATTTTATAGATAAATATTTCAGTTTGCTTATGAAAGGGGCTAATGCTGTCACATGAATAGGAAATTATATTTCCTTCGTTATGGTTTTTCACTTTTGTATGACAGCCAGGCGATAGAATATTTACAGGATATTTCACAAGACGCTTAGCGGCTACATCTTTTCTGAAGGGCACCTGCTTTTTAAAATGCGTTGTCCCGTTTTAACTGGGAAACCTGTCTCTGCTCCGCACAATCACAACCCAGCCTAGTACCATGCTGCCCACGTTATAGGAAGTGGCATCCATACTGGAACACACTCCAGTCCTCTCTCTCTCTCTCTCTCTCTCTCTCTCTCTCTCTCTCTCTCTCTCTCTGTCTCTCTCTCTCTCTCTCTCTCTCTCTCTCTCTCTCTCTGTCTCTCTGTCTGTCTGTCTCTCTCTCTCTCTCTCTCTCTCTCTCTCTCTCTCTCTCTCTCTCACGTTCTCTGTCTGTCTGTCTGCCTGCCTGCCTGCCTGCTTTTTGTTTTTGATATTGAAAGGTTTGCACGAAGGTGAGTGCTGAGGACTCCATGTTTTTCTGTATTGACTCTGAGTAGCGTTGCAAAGAACAAACTAAGCCATGTGATTCTAAACCTGTTGATTCTCATCTGTGCTTGAGGACCAGACTGCAGGAATGGCATTGTTTGGCAGAGCCCGTACAGTAATAATTACAGAAGAGAGAAAAGGAGGGCAATTCTTCTGATTGTATGTACAGTATGCTACTCTGTGCCAGAGTCTTGGTGCTGCCTTGTGGTTGGAGGGCCAGTGTCAGCTCAGTGTAGAGTAAAGTACAGTATGTTTGTTCTCTCTTTGTAATGCCATGCAGACTCGGAGCGTCCTGGTGAAGGCAGGCCAGCCACAGATGAATTCACTTCTCCTTGGACATCTCTCTACTTCAGCCCAGCTGGACGTGCTCAAATCATTTTGTTTCACGGCTGAAGCGCCTTCCCCCCGTTATTTCACATTTTTGTCTCCCGTGGACCGACACTTCGAAGCGTTGTATTTCTCAGCAGGAGCATTTTTTGAAACATCAGCATGCTTTATTTATTCTCTCTGCCTTCGACCTGGCTCTCTCCCTGTGATTGCTACGGGCCTCGAGATGGGACCTGGGACGTGCCTCTACCACCCCCATCAATATGTCAGGGTCAGTGTGTGCCTGTGGTGTGTGTCCAGCTTTTGCCATTCTTTTTTTTGGTCATCTTGGACGTCAACACAGCCTTTTCGTAAGTGGGATACAGATTGCAGACTTGCGAAACAGCTAGAAATCTACTGCTTAGTTGCCAGCGGATAGCCTTGTCATGTACCATGTTGGTAGGGAGGAGAGAGTTTGTTGTATTCCTGTCCTGATTATAAGAGGAAATCATTTGTACCTATAGTTTAATGGAAAACCCAACAAAATGACCATTGGTGCATTACATTGGGACACTGGCCCATGCCCTGCACTTTACATTAGTCTGAAGGATTTGGGCATGGAGAGTGTCTGTATGTGTGTGTCTGCTTTCATCTGCTCTACCTCTGTATACGCGTTTGTGTGGGCGACACACATCCACCCACACTACGCCATGTGACATCGCTCTGTCTGATTATGAAGGCACTTTGCTGGCATAAATATTAATGGAACTCCATTTTATTCAGGATGTCTGCCTTTCAGGGTAATGAGACTGCACTTTACTGTTGAAATGTGTGTGTATTCTGTGTGTTCTGTTTCTACCGCATTAGCACAAAGGGCACTCTGGTTACCAATTTTATTTTCTTATCAAATTGATACACCACATTGATTGCATTCGAATGAGAAAACTTTCACAAGTCTGAAAAGTCAAACAAACATTGCTTCAGACTCATCACTCTGAAGTGTAAATATTTATCAGAAGCTTGGAGAGTTTCGTTGACACGAGCTCCTAGATCCATTGACTTTTGTCCCAGGAGTGGTGAGAAGCGCTACAGACCAGTGGAGCACACACAGAGAGAGGAGGAGGGGAAAGAGAGAGAAAGAGGAAGTGAGAGGGCTAGAGATCGCTTAGAGACAATTACAAAAATATGGGGATCATTGACAGCAGCCGACTCTGAGACGGGGAGGCCTCTCAATATCTGCAGGCCTGTGTGATGAATGAACAGAGCAGAGCAACGGAACAATGCCGAGAGAACAAACCACCACCGCAGCAGCTCAGTCAGTCAGCTCAGGTGGATTAATAAAACTTCCAGCTTTAGTCTCCATCACAACCAATCCAACTGAACAGTAGGTGGTTTTAGTGTGCCTATCGCAAATGATAAATTACACTGTCATTTGTTCTATGTCCTACACTCTTTTCACAGAGGGGTTCTACCTGGAACCATAAATGGTTATCCTAATGGGGACAGACAAAGAACCGACCATTTCGAATCCCACCGTACCTTTTCCGCTATGCAATCTGGTTTCAGAGCTGGTCATGGGTGCACCTCAGCCACGCTCAAGGTCCTAAACGATATCATAACTGCCATCGATAAGAGACATTACTGTGCAGCCGTATTCATCGACCTGGCCAAGGCTTTAGACTCTGTCAATCACCACATTCTTATCGGCAGACTCAACAGCCTTGGTTTCTCAAATGACTGCCTCGCCAGGTTCACCAACTACTTCTCTGATAGAGTTCAGTCTGTCAAATCGGAGGGCCTGTTGTCCGGACCTCTGGCAGTCTCTATGGGGTTGCCACAGGGTTCAATTCTCAGGCCGAATATCTCTTATCTGTATACATCAATGATGTCACTCTTGCTGCTGGTGATTCCCTGATTCACCTCTAAGCAGACAACACCATTCTGTATACCTCTGGCCCTTCTTTGGACACTGTGCTACCTAACCTCCAGACGAGCTTCAATGCCATACAACTCTCCTTCCGTGGCTTCCAACTGCTCTTAAATGCAAGTAAACTAAATGCATGCTCTTCAACCGATTTCTGCCCCACCGTCCAGCATCACTACTCTGGACAGTTCTGACTTAGAATATGTTGACAACTACAAATACCTAGGTGTCTGGTTAGACTGTAAACTCTCCTTGCCGGCTCACATTAAGCATCTCCAATCCAAAATTAAATCTAGAATCGGCTTTCTATTTCGCAACAAAGCATCCTTCACTCATGCTGCCAAACATTCCCTCGTAAAACTGACCATCCTAGCGATCCTTGACTTTGGCGATGTCATTTACAAAATACTGTAACCTCCAACACTCTACTCAACAAATTGGATGCAGTCTATCACAGTGCCATCCGTTTTGTCACCAAAGCCCCATATACTACCCATCACTGCGACCTGTATGCTCTCGTTGGCTGGCCCTCGCTTCATACTCATCGCCAAACCCACTGGCTCCAGGTCATCTACAAGTCTCTGCTAGGTAAAGCCCTGCCTTATCTCAGCTCACTGGTCACCATAGCAGCACCCACCGGTAGCACGCGCTCCAGCAGGTACAGTGGGGAGAACAAGTATTTGATACACTGCCGATTTTGCAGGTTTTCCTACTTACAAAGCATGTAGAGGTCTGTAATTTTTTAATCATAGGTACACTTCAACTGTGAGACATTTAGAAGTTATATACTTCAAGAATCCATGGGTACTCATCATTCATTTAGAAGTTATATACTTCAAGAATCCATAGGTACACATCATTCATTTAGAAGTTATATACTTCAACAATCCATGGGTACACATCATTCATTTAGAAGTCCAAAAGTGGACGTTACATTTGCAGATTTCCCCTTTAATGCTTACACTCATTCTTTATCTCAAATTCCGTAACCACACCACATCTAACCACTATAGTCATCCACGACTATGTATAATGCAGTCTTGTTGTTGTAATATTCTATTGAGCTATTTGTGACCCCCAGCCACCCGCTATCCCCTGGATAAACCTGTCTCTTCCGTAGGTCGGCATCCCCTCTGAAGAACATCTGTGAAACATCTCCGTTCATTCATTATCACCGTCCAGGGATAGGCTAATTTAACCCTCACAGCCCCCCACCCCACCCCCAAATACACTAAGGAACACACACACACACACACACACACACACATCCTGCTCCCAACAGTGCCCCCTCCCACACACACACACAGACACACAGACACACAGACAGACCGACGGGGAGTCTGTGAGAGAAGCCATTCGCAGAGCCGGAACGACCCTGACACCACCCTGCTGCTGATGACCGCTGCTAAACTCCAATCGATTTGTTTCTTTCTGTCGGCATACCAACGCACATGGTTTTAGTGTGAGGATGCAAGGAGCCGTTGGAGGGAGTGGCACAACAGAATGGGATCTAGTTATTTGGAAAGCCCTGGGTTATCAAACTCATTAATCTATATGTCATGGGCCCAGGATGAATAATTGTGTGTAGAATATATCTGCCAATGTGATAGCTACTTTTCAGCTCCCTCATGCTTGCATCCCCGCATTGTGCCCAAGACCTTTAATGCTTTGTCTTTCCTTTTGCCCGTTTTTCAGGGGAGTGTAACTGATATATGCTCTTCCTCTTTCAAAAAGACGGTTTATCCTTAATGTGACAGACAGTGTGGTTGCTAGTGAAGAAAAAGACTAAGTCATCCCACTAGCCCCATGACACATTTAAACTGACAATTAACACAAGGCACTGTTATGTATATTCTGTGTAACTGAATATTTGATTCATCTGTAGCGTAGAGTGTACAGTGTCCATCTTGTGGACTGATTTTCCTTTGTTGTGCTGTAGTATATTTTTGACTTCTACAAAGGCTTCGTAGATTAGACGGAGAACATTTGCAGTTAAGGGCTGCCTTTCAAGGCCAGGTGTGTCTGCCGTTCTAATGAATGACGAGGGAGGTGCGATTCTACATGATTAGCATGGCGGAACGTGCAGCTGTCATCCACGCGCCCGACGTTTCCCCAAACGAACCCACCCCGCGCTACACTCGAAGACGTTTGTAAGCACCCAGTGTCTCTTTGATACCGGAGCATTGTTATCCGAGCGACGGCAGATTTTAGAAGATAAAAAGGGGAACATGAGAATACAAATTACAAAGTTGTTGACAATGCAAGAGAAACAAGGTATAGGCATAACAAACACCGTTCAGGTCTTTGGTGTTCTGTACTCCAACACCCACCTCTTTAAGCTCCCTGTCTGTGTCTCTCTCTCGGCAGATGTGAGGAGAAAAAGCTTGTCTTCTGTGAGACACTCCTCTGCCAATCATGTGGGACAGTTGGACATGCTAGTATGTACTGGTCAATCATTGCCATCACAGTACCTGGTGCATAGTTCAGTGATGTGAGGTCGGTGGCTGGGTAAGCGCTGGCTATTATCAAAGCCAAATCAAATAAACGTTTGTGAAGCCCAAGTTCACCATAGATGGCTCCACCAACCAGTGACATAGGCTATGAACCGAAATGTACAAACTATTTTCATCAAATGTAAATACCAATGTAGACAAGATATACAAGCGAAGGCCTTCGATGGCGACACATTTGAATTGAAAATGAAATCAAAGTTCAGCAGTAGACCGATGTAGCATCCAAAGTTGCAGCTGATGGGTGACACTAACATATCCATATATTGACACATTTCATCTGAATAATTCGCAAAGCAAGCTTCATAGCCTTTCACAATGGATTTACAATTGTTCCAATGCGCAGTGTGCGCAAACAATATTATCACACACTATTACACACTACAATATTATTATACACTAGCATAATTTTGGGGTCACTTAGAAATGTCCTTGTTTTTGAAAGAAAAGCATATTTTTTGTCCATTAAAATAACATAGACACTGGAAACAGCAGATTTTTGGCCCATTATCAGCAACCATCCCTCCTGTGTTCCAATGGCATGTTGTGTTAGCTAATCCAAGTTGATCATTTTAAAAGGCTAATTGATCAATAGAAAACCCTTTTGCAATTATGTTAGCACAGCTGAAAACTGTTGTTTTAATTAAAGAAGAAATACAACTGGCATTCTTTAGACTAGTTCAGTATCTGGAGCATCAGCATTTGTGGGTTTGATTACAGGCTCAAAATGGCCAGAAACAAAGACCTTTCTTCTGAAACACGTCTGTCTATTCTTGTTCTGAGAAAAGAAGGCTATTCCATGTGAGAAATTGCCAAGAAACTGAAGATCTCATACAACGCTGTGTACTACTCCCTTCACAGAACAGCGCAAACTGTCTCTAACCAGAATAGAAAGAGGAGTGGGAGGCCCTGGAGAACAACTCAGCAAGAGGACAAGTACATTAGAGTGTCTAGTTTGAGAAACAGACGCCTCACAAGTCTTCAACTGGCAGCTTCATTAAATGGTACCCGCAAAACACCAGTCTCAACATCAACAGTGAAGAGGTGACTCCAGGATGCTGGCCTTCTAGGCAGAGTTCAGACTGGCCAATAAAAATAAAATATTGGGCCTCCTGGGTGGCGCAGTGGTCTAGGGCCACTTTTCGTGGTATCCAATTGTTAGTAGTTACTATCTACTAAAAAATATTAAGATGGGCAAAAGAACAGACACTGGACAGAGGAACTCTGCCTAGAAGATCAGCATCCCGGAGTCGCTTCTTCATTGTTGTACCGCAATGTCTTAATGTCTTAGTCTCGAAAACTGCCTCTTTTGGTTTTAGTGAATGTAGTTGATGCACACTAGCCACTAGTGAAATGCACTCATTAAAAATAACCTCTGTGATCACCATCTTGCTAGCTACTATTTTGTTCAAGCGGTTAAGTTAGTACTGTAGGCAGTGACATAGTTCCTCTATGCCAAAAGAGTCCATCATTGAAACCAGACCCTAGCTACCGTTGCCTAGGGTCAAGTTTATAAAGACTAACCCTGCCTTCCCTGACTGCTCGTCACTGGCAGAGTCTATTGGTCCTGAAACTCGGTCTGTATGGGACGAGAACATTGCTTGAGACAGTGTCCCTGGATCAATCCCACAATTGGCCGTGAATACGCTGTTTCAAATCTAAGGTGTGTCATTTCTTTTTTACCCCGCCATGTTTTAGTACTGCCGTATGATGAAAAAGTTCATCCTATTTTGCCCAATGTCACATTCATCATTTTTGAACACCTAATATATCCAGAAATAGAAAATAAACAAGAGCCAATGGGAGGAATCCAGGTCAACCTTCAGATGCTTCCACCCCCCTCTGTCCACCCCCGATACCTAGAGAGAGAGAGAGAGTGAGTCAGTGGTGTATTTTTAAAAGCCCTCTCCCCTGACCTGCAGGTGCCCAGTCAAGTGTTTGCTTAAATGGACAAGCCATAGTTTTAGAATGTGCTTTGTGTGGCAGATTTTCAAACACACTATTACATTTTAAGGGACACACGCACAGTCCCACACACACTTCCAGAGGCAGCATAGGGCATTCATGTCAGCCCAAGGTTTCTGGCAAGGTGCTCTGGGTAATTCTCATTCACCTTGACTGGCCCCAGTGTGATCTGAGGAATTCATGAGACACAAGTACTGAAGTTCTGGAGGTCAAAAACCTAGTCACGACTGCTCCCTCCCTGTTTTTGTGGATTCCAATATAGTGGCAAATTGAGAACAGCACGCTATTGTGACTAAAGGTATTTGTGGAGACTGTCTATATGCAAATGATAAGAGGATATGAAAATAATGACCCGGCAGGGGAAAACGCTGGTTGTTTTGCTGTTTTGCATGAGGTAAAGTAGTAAACTTTCCCCACGATATGATCGCCGCATTGTGGATTTTTGTGTGTGTGTGTGTGTGTGTGTGTGTGTGTGTGTGTGTGTGTGTGTGTGTGTGTAAAGCCTAAGGCTTTGGGAGGGTGCAGAAGAGACTCATCAGTGTGAGAGGGGCATCAAAGCGTGGGGGTGTGGGGGTAGGCATGGGGAAATGGACGCTGTGTTAAGTGATACGGATGGAGCAGACAATGGGAACTGATGTGGGATTTAAATCAAGTCCTCTGGATTGCGAGTGGGACTGATGAGAGAAGAAATGGCTCCCCAGCATGGGCCCTGATACTCCGATGCCCCCCCCGCCCCCTCCATTGTCTGCAGACCGGCTGGACATTCTGTGAGATGACCACCGTGGTCAGCATGATTTTGCAATGACCACAGCAGTCCGCTTGACTTTGTAATGACTACAGCGGGTTGAAAGCAATTTTCTGTCTGCGTGATCAAAGTCCGTTAGCCTCAGAATCTTTTTGTTTTCTTGATGTTTTTTTAAACAGAGTAGTAAACCTCACTGGTTTAGAGAGCTCATTTGAGGCCTGAGTACATCTCTGCATGATTCACATACACACCGGACACATTTGTCAATGAAATATCTATTCCATGTTGGTTCAGTGTAATTTCATTGAAATGACGTTGAAAAACGTCTACTCAACCAGTGGGTAGCCCCACATTTTGTTTTGTTTTCATAGCTTGTAATGAAAGACTAACGGTTCATGAGAAGCATGATGGAACCCATCGGAGACTTCTCTGTGCATATCCCACTATCTCTCTGAGAGAACACACTGAGAACTGTCCAGTTCATTAATGTATGTTCCTGAGGAGCCAGTCCTCGGTCTCCCCTCTGCAGTAAAAGAGGCAGATTGATGTCTGGTTCGGGCCCCCGCCGTCGAGGCACACCCGGGCCAGAGATAGTAGGGGCCTGTGGGGACCGTGGGAGCCAGTCCAACAAACAGGCCCCCTGAGCTCCATGGTGTGTCAGTGCCGTTTATGATGTGTTCATAATGAAACGGGCAGCGTGGGGCGTGCTGGGCTGCCAGCGTGCTGACCACTATGGGACCCTGTGCAGGAAGATAAATGAGGTGGCCAGATGTAATATCTCTGGGCCAGGGGGACTCGTCTGATGCGGGAAGATTGTCAGGAATGATTATTAATGTATGATATATGTGCTGCAGTAATATCCAGGTACTTGTGAGCAACATATAGGCACATTGTACTGTTCCGCCTTAACAAACACAAACGCACATGCGTAGCACATCAGACAAACCTCATATACAGAGAGATGCAAGCACTATTGTTTTTATCCCTTTGTTTGCTCTGTTCAGTAGTGAGGTTGTCTAAATATAGGCCTGTATGGTTTGTAGGCTTGTTATTGTAGCTCCTACTGAACTTGTGGATGATGACACGCACGCACAGCACGCACGCACACACCCACACACTGGAGGTAGGTGTGTTAGCTAGTGACTCTGTGGCTGTGTCAGCTCTGAGCTCTTTTTGTTAGTGACAGGGGGTCTCATGAGGGTTGGGTGGATCTAGGCTTGCTAGAATCCACCTTGACTGTATTAAAGGGGAATTACATGACACTGACTCCACATGAGAGCTTTATCTACTGGCTGCTGCCTCTCAAGCAGGCAGCCTCTTTCCTGGATCCCTTGTCACCTCCGGGCACCCCAGGGGTCAGGCTCACTCTGCTGTCACTCTGAGAGGCCTGTCCAAGTCAGGCAGGGAGATAACACTGAGCCGATTACATGTGGTGGGGGACAGACAGGCAGACAGGCAGAAAGAGGAGAGGAGGCTGGCACAGGAGAGTACCCTGGTAGAGCTATGAGCCTCATCCCACACGACACGCATGCATAGAACCATTTTGTATAATTTACTCGTAATCTCACACGTGCGCACACGCACACACAAACACACGCACACACACACACACACACACACACACACACACACACAGCACTCACACAGCACTCACCAGAGTGTTTACTGTTTCACCTCCCAGTGGCTAGCAGATGGTGATGCTATGGGCAATCACACTGTTTTATGAGAGAAGAGAGACAACATGCCTCTCTTTGATCACTGGCCTTCAGTTAGTGTGACAACTACCTCAGTCTCACGACCACCTCAACGCCAGGGGAGAATCCAGAGAGGGCTCACTGTCGCTGAGTGAGAGCAGTGTAGACAAGTGACCGTGGTGTGAATCCTGGTTGACCACACTATAAAATACCACAGAGATTGTACTGTTAATGCCTGTCTAGCTAAAGTGTTTTTTGGTGCTGTGTCTCTATGGGACCTCTTTGCGAATGATTGTGAGACAGCAGAGTACAGACCTATTGTCCGCAGTGTGTGAATCCTGTACTGTCAAGAAGGCAGTAGAGGTCACAATGCAAATATACATTGCTGATATTGTATGTGGTTATCAGTGAGAGAAGAGAGGAGTGGGGAGAGGATATGAGTGACAGATGATGAAAGAGGTCCTATGGGCCTGGTTTAGCATCTGGCACAGGTTTAATGCGGCAGACAGACAATGAGCCACAGAAAAAGTAGTTACCTGCTTGAAGCCTGCCCGGAAACACAAAGCTGGAAAACATCCCAGATCTTAGAGACATCCAAATAGGATCAGATGGTACAAGACTGTACTCGTTTTCCCCTGTTACCACTCCCATACTTGGATTACTGATGATGATAGTTTTTAATGTTGTGTTGGTGAGTGTGGAGGTGAATTGGACGGTCATCCTGGTCATTAGTCTGACCAGCTTATATATGTGGAATATCTGAAGCAGTGGTCACTTACCTTTTCTGAGTCGAGATCTGAGTGAAAATACAGGCCGAGACCTACCGCTCACATTTTTTTTTTACATGACATAATCCTATGCAGCATTAAGCTAATAAAAACAGTATTGTAGCAATGACGTTTGTGCAGTAGGCTATAGGCCCAATACATTATCGCCGCATATTGGCTTTGCTTGAATTTCCCTGACAATTCTTTGTTTTTCAGACTATTTCAAAATATATATATTTCAAAATTTGAGGCTACAGGATCACACCGGTAATAGATAAGTTGTTGCTGCATTACTTGTGAGGTACAGCTGAGTGAGCATACATTTAAATAATTTGCATTTTATTTGAACTTTACTGGGCCGATGGTGCCTGCATCTATGGTCAGTCTCAGTGGAGAGAGAGAGCAGCAGACTGAGGGTCTGCCTCTCAACATCCCCTCCGCTCTCCCTTTCCTCCACTGACACTCACCAAAAAGGGACACCGTCTTCCAGCTGGTGGCGAAACTTGAGTCGCACTGCATTATTTCTGCCTCATGCACACATTCATGGTGTTACTCCTATGAACAGAAAGAGTTTAATATTCCTCGATATTAGTATTTTTTTTATCACTTTGGTACTATTTCCACAAGTATGTGCAAAAATGTAGTACAAACCTACACTCTTAGTACAAAACTCAAAACATATCATCAAAAAGGCAGTTTTTTTCTTCAAAGCACATTTTTAACACACAATCACACAGTAACTTTTTCACCAAACCTAATCACTGTTTCATCTAGAAATACCTTTCATTGCCTTTTTCACAATGCAATTCTCACAATACTTTTCATGTGATTTTCTTCTCATTTGTTTAAATACATTTGACCATAACCATGTGGCTCCCAATTGGCACAGTGCATCTCAGTGCAAGAGGCATCACTATAGTCCCGGTACGAATCCAGGCTGTATCACATCCGGCCATGATTGGAAGTCCCATAGAGAGGCGCACAATTTGGCCCAGCGTCGTCCGGGTTTTCGCGGGGTAGTCCGTCGTTGTAAATAAGATTTTGTTCTTAATTGACTTGCCTAGTTAAATAAAGGTTACATTTAAAACATGTTGCGCTTAATGGTTAATCACTTAACCGTTTGGTAAACCTATAGATTATAAACTGGTGTCTCTACTATACATGGAAAATGTGCGTTTGTAAAGTATAAGCATAACCATACATAATGACTAGTCATTATTGCTAATTAATTTCACATAGTGGTAACAACAATAGGTCACTGTATAAAAGGGTGTATGTGAACACTTCTTTCAACATGGAGCAGCATAGACAGCAAGGGAGAGGAAGAAATCAAAGAGCTTGTGGACAAGGGGCCCGTCAGACAGCTGGGTATGGGCCCCGTCAAAGAGGTGGGCATGGGCCCCTTCAACGAGGTCAAAGAGCTGGGCATGGGCCCCTTCAATGAGGTCAAAGAACTGGGCATGGGCCACGTCAAAGAGATGGACATCAGCGAGAGAGAGGCAGACAGCAGAGAACTGTTGTGTCTAATGAAGTCCGGGCCATTGTCGATGACCATGTGGTAAACAGGTTTTACCATGGTAGAAGCTGCCAGATTAGTCCACCCCGATCTAAAAAATATCAACTGCTAATTCGATCATGAGAATATTTCGCCAAGAAAACCGGCAAGTCTGCCGGATATGTACTATGCTTTCCCATTACATTTACAGTAAATTGCATATTGTAATGTCAATTCACATAACATGTTACAGGATTCTTACACTATGATCTATTGACAGTATGTCTGTTTTACCCTCAGAATGGACAGAAGACCCCACAGCTGTGGCCGTGTGCTGACCGACCAACAGGAGTGGGCAGTGGTGAAAATGGGGAGGGTCAGGAATGACATACAGCTGTCCGAAATAAAGCAGGCCATTGAGGAGAACGATGACACCTTTGCCAAGGTGGCTTCCGTCAGCCTACCAGCAATCACCTGCCTTTTGAAGAGGCACCAGGTATCTATGAAACACATTTACACCACTACACTCACAACTCAAACAATATCACATGCCCTATTCACAATCCACAGACCCCCAGCCGATCACCAACAGAGCTACAATATACACTATGAAGTGCCTTGCAAAAGTATTCATCCCCCTTGGCGTTTTTCCTATTTTGTTGCATTACAACCTGTAATTTAAATATATGTTTTATTTGGATTTCATGTAATGGACATATACAAAATAGTCCAAATTGGTGAAGTGAAATTAAATCAATAATTTGTTTCAAAAAATGCTCTAAAATATAAAACGGAAAAGTGGTGCGTGCATATGTATTCACCCCCTTTGCTATGAAGCCCCTAAATAAGATCTTGTGCAATCACTCACCTTCAGAAGTCACATAATTAGTTAGATTGCACACAGGTGGACTTTATTTAAGTGTCACATGGTCTCAGTATATATACACCTGTTCTGAAATAGTCCCAGAGTCTGCAACACCACTAAGCAAGGGGCACCACCAAGCAAGTGGCACCATGAAGACCAAGAAGCTCTCCAAACAGGTCAGGGACAAAGTTGTGGAGAAGTACAGATCAGGGTTGGTTATAAAATAATATCCATAATTTCCCACAGAGAAACATTTCAATCCATTATTAAAAAATTTAAAGAATATGGCACCACAACAAACCTGCCAAGAGAGGGCAGCCCTCCAAAACTCACGGACCAGGCAAGGAGGGCATTAATCAGAGAGGCAACAAAGAGACCAAAGATAACCCTGAAGGAGCTGCAAAGCGTCACAGTGGAGATTGGAGTATCTGTCCATAGGACCACTTTAAGCTGTACAGTCCACAGAGATGGGTTTTATGGTAGAATGGCCAGAAAAAGCCATTGCTTAAAGAAACAAATAATCAAACACGTTTGGTGTCACCAAATGGCATGTGGGAGAGTCCCCAACATATGCAAGAAGATACTCTGGTCAGATGAGACTAAAATTGAGCTTTTTAACTATTAAGGAAAACGGCATGTCTGGCGCAAACCCAACACCTCTCATCACCCCAAGAACATCATCCCAGTGAAGCATGGTGGTGGCAGCATCATGCTGTGAATAGTTATGCACGCTCAAGTTTTCAGTGTTTTGTGTTATTTCTTGTTTGTTTCACAATTAAACATATTTTGCATCTTCAAAGTGGTAGGCACGTTGTGTAAATCAAATGATACAAACTCCCTGAAAATCTATTTTATTTCCAGGTTGTAAGGCAACAAAATAGGAAGAACGCCAAGAGGGCGAATACTTTAGCAAACCACCTGATGCCTTTTGAGAGAAACACCAACCTGGTGAAACAACTGCTGGCCGAGTATATTCAGGTACAGGTATATACTGTATTACTGTTACTATTTGATGCACATGCTGCTTCACAATATCATACTGGAACTATAGTGTAAAAATAACTAAACCCAAAAATATTTTTAGAGGGTGATGGTGAAAGAAAACACTTTGAAGTTTGTGGAAATGTGAAATTCATGTAAGAGAATACAACACATTAGATCTGGTAAAAGTTATTACCAAAAAAGACATTGAGATAGGATTCTATGTGTAATTTAGATCTTGTCCACAAGATAGCAGCTGTGTTTGTGCAAAGTTTCAGACTGTTCCAGTGAAGAATTAGATCTCTTCACAATATTTTGTCTGCCAGGAGTTTGCACATATGTGCCGAATTGGTCAATTTATAAATGTTCAAGTACATAATATAGAGAACATACAAAAATGCTATGGTAATAAAACATTTAAGTTTACACACTCCCAGGAAGGTCATACATGATGGATCATTAGCTTCCCTACAGAATAGACACTGATCTTCACACATTTATTTGGCTGGGCTGGGTGGGGGTGGAGTCAGAGACAGCAGTGGTGTCAAACTGTAGAACCCAGTTCCTACAGCTTTAAGCACCAGCTGTCAGAGCAGCTCACAGATCATTGCACCTGTACATAGCCCATCTGTAAACTGCCGATCCAACTACCTCATCCCCATACTGTATTTATTTATTCATTTATTTATCTTGTGCCTTTGCACCACAGTATCTCTACTTGCACATTAATCTTCTGCACATCTACCATTCCAATTGATTGCTATATTGTAATTACTTCCACCATGGCCTATTTATTTCCTTACCTCCCTTATCTTACCTCATTTGCACTCACTGTATATAGATTTTTGTTTTTTTCTACTGTATTATTGACTATGTTTGTTTATTCCATGTGTAACTCTGTGCTGTCTTATGTGTCAAACTGCTGTGCTTTATCTTGGCCAGGTCGCAGTTATAAATGAGAACTTGTTCTCAACTAGCCTACCTGGTTAAATAAAGGTGAAATACATTTTAAAAAATCCAACAAAACTACACTACATTTTATTTCTGGGACCCTCATGTTGACAAATCAGAGCAAGATGACAAGTATCTCTTTGTTGATGAAGCGGGCTGTAACCTGGTCAAAACTCGAGGCTGTGGGCGGAACCACATGGCCAATGGGTGGCCTTACAAGTGCCTGGACATCTCCATGTGCATAGCTATCTCTGAAGATGGTGTAGTAGGACATAGGCCATTACTTGGATCCTACAATGCTGTACACCTCATTGTGTTTCTCAATGAAATTGAGCAGGCCTGTCAACGTGAAGGTGCCACCAATGTCATGGTTTTCGGGCCCATCCCCAATTTGTGACCCTATACCTGCCCCCATACTCTCCTTTCCTCAACCCTTTAGAGGATTTATTCTTCAGCATGGAGGAGGAAGGTGTACGATCGCCATCCCAATGAGTGTGCCACCCTCCTTCCGGCCATGGATGAGGCATGCGACAATGTCAATGCAGACCAATGTCAAGCTTGGAGTCGCCATCCCAAAGGTTTTTCCCGCTGTGCATGAACAATGAGGACATTCACTGTGATGTTTATGAGAATTTACAGCCAAATACTCAAGACAGGCTCGATGCAAATTAATGCAGGCTTAACATTGTTTTATTTTCATTGATTTAATTTATTTAATTTAACTTCTTACATTTGATTACAGACAGTACACTTATGTTGCAATTATATCTGAAAAATAAAAAATGTAAGTGATTACACATTGGATAGATATTTAAATTATAGATTTTCTGTCAATTCTGTTGGGTAATGTAAGTGTATTGCCTAATGTGAAAACTGTGTAATCTACTGCAATTTACAGTACTGTAACATATTACTTTCAGCACTTCTATGGGTGATTTTAAACGCGTATCTTGCATTGTTTGCTACTGGATTCCTGGGAGTTAAATCAACTAAATTGAAAAGATATTATGTTGTGTTTGGTGATTAAACCAATGTTTTCAGTACATTTCACAATAAGCTTGTATTTTAAATCAATGGATGTGTGGTGAAAGATGTTTTACAATCCAAATGAATGCACAATGACAGGTTTTGAATGAAAGACTGGCTACGTTACAAGCGTGACCAGTTTGGAGTTTTGTACTAGGAGTTGTGAAAATGTACTGCATACTTGTGAAAATAGTACCAAAGCCATAAAAAACCCTGTAAAAAAGACACAAGCAGCTAATAATAACAATGCACGGCTATCAATACACTTTCCTACTCATTACAGCTGCAGTGGTGGTTATAGCGCGAGTGGAAGTACGATGAATTCTCATTTTATGGTATACATTTTTTTCTAAAAGGTGTTGACAATGCTGAGTAACAACGGACCATTTCTTTCAATTTTCTCCTAAAATGACATATCTAACTGCCTGTACCTCAGGACCTGAAGCAGGGATATGCATATTCGCAATACCATTTGAAAGGAAACACTTTGAAGTTTGTGGAAATGTGAAATTAATGTAAGAGAATATAAAACATTAGTATTGCCAGAGACAGCAGTGGGATCAAACTGTAGAACCCAGTTCCTACATTTGAATATAAAATTATTATTTTTTTCAAACAAAACTACACTAGATTTTATTTCTGGGACCCTCAGGTTGACAAATCAGAGCAAGATTACTGAATGTAGTAAGTACATTATTTACCTTCAGAGGTGAATGTATCAAATCAGTTACCGTGATAAAAGTATTTTGTTGTTGTGCACTCTCCTCAAACAATAGCATGGTAATTTTTTCACTGTAACAGCTACTGGAAATTGGACACTGCAGTTAGACTAACAAGAATTTAAGCTTTCTTCTCATCTAAGATATGACTATGTCCCGGAAGGTTGGCTGTTCATCATTCTATTCACATTATCGCATATTGAGCAACAACTGTCCCGGTTTAGGGACACCTATCCGGTAGAGGTTAAACATGAACTCACTCATAAAAACAGACACTCTTTGCCGTATTCGTTTACAGTTTCTATCTAGTCATGGTTTTTGCTGTAGCTTTGTTTTATGCCTGCTACATTACTGCAGACATGGTAATATGAGCCATCTGATTGGCCAGGGGTAGGCCTATAGTGCGCTTGATTTGCTCTCCAGAGTTTGTACCTTCAGACACATGAAATGGTTCAAAATCGGAACACTTTGGCTATCCGGCATCCTGAATCGGGTGCACCTACCACCAGCTGCGCAAGAGGAATACAAAAAAAAATATGAATGCAAAGCTTTATCATTGCCAAACATTTCTGTAAAAAAACAATAAACTATAAATGCCTTGGAGATCGGCCAGTCAACCTTGATTGACCAGTTGGTGACCACTGATCTAAAGCATCTCTATTGTATCTGGCAAACACTATTTGCACATGGTGATGCTGCTCTTACTATAGGGATAATGGGTTCGATTCACATGGCTGTAGGTCTCTTTGGAAAGAAAGCGTCTGCTTAATGGCATATATTATAGTTTGCTAGAAAGTTCACTAAATTACCAAAAGTATGTGGACACCTGCTCATCGAACATCTCATTCTAAAATGATGGGCATTAATATTGAGTTGATCCCCCCTTTGCTGCTATAACAGACTCTAGTCTTCTGGGAAGGTTTTCCACTAGACGTTGGAAAATTGCTGCAGGGACTTAGTGAGGTCGGGCACTGATGTTTGGCGATTAGGTCTGGCTCGCAGTCTGCATTCCAATTCATCCCAAAGGCGTTCGATGGGGTTGAGGTCAGAGCTCTGTGCAGGCCAGTCAAGTTCTTCCATAACGATCTTGACAAACCATGTCTGCATGGACCTCCTTTGTGCATAAGGGCATTGTGATGCTGAAACAGGAAGGGCCTTCCCCAAACTGTTGCCACAAAGTTGAAAGCACAGAATCATCTAGAATGTCATTGCATGCTGTAGCATTAATATTTCCTTCCACTGGAACTAAGGGGCCTAGCCTGAACCATGAAAAACAGCCTCAGACCATTATTCCTCCTCCACCAAACTTTACAGTTGGCACTATGCATTGGGGCAGGTAGCTGGCATCAGCCAAAAGTGTGATTCATCACTCCAGAGAATGTGTTTCCACTGCTCCAGAGTCCAATGGCAGTGAGCTTTACACCACTCTAGCCAACGCTTGGCATTGCGCATGGTGATCTTAGGCTTGTGTGTGGCTATTCGGTCATGGAAACTAATTTCATGAAGCTCCCGATGAACAGTTATTGTGCTGACGTTGCTTCCAGAGGCAGTTTGGAACTCAGCAGTGATTGTTGCAACCGAGGACAGATGCACTACGCGCTTCAGCACTTGGCCGTCCCGTTCTGTGATCTTGTTTGGCCTACCACTTTGCGACTGAGCCGTTGTTGCTCCTAGAGTTTTCCACTTCACAATAACAGCACTTACCGTTTGGTTGAAATTTGAGGAACTGACTTGTTGGAAAGGTGGCATCCTATGACGGTGCCACGTTAAAAGTCACTGAGCTCTTCAGTAAGGCCATTCTACTGCCAATATTTGTCTGTGGAGATTGCATGGCTGTGTGCTCGATTTTATACACCTGTCAGCAATGGGTGTGGCTGAAATAGCCAAACCCAGTCATTGTAAAGAAGAATTTTTCCATAACCTTTTTTGCCTAGTTAAATCAAGGTTAAATAAAAAATGTAAATAACAATTTTTAAAAATCCACTAATTTGAAGGGGTGTCCATATACTTTTGTATGTATAGTGTATGTCACATCCAGCATTGATATAAATTATTGATGCTGATTCTTAGTGCCTGAGTCGGCTATGAACAGTGGTCGGCTATGAACAGTGGTCGGCTATGAACAGTGGACGGCTATGAACAGTGGACGGCTATGAACAGTGGACTGCTATGAACAGTGGACGGCTATGAACAGTGGTCGGCTATGAACAGTGGACGGCTATGAACAGTGGACGGCCTTGAACAGTGGACGGCCATGAACAGTGGACGGCCATGAACAGTGGACGGCCATGAACAGTGGTCGGCCATGAACAGTGGTCGGCCATGAACAGTGGTCGGCCATGAACAGTGGACGGCCATGAACAGTGGACTGCTATGAACAGTGGTCGGCTATGAACAGTGGTCGGCCATGAACAGTGGACGGCCATGAACAGTGGACGGCCATGAACAGTGGTCGGCCATGAACAGTGGTCGGCCATGAACAGTGGTCGGCCATGAACAGTGGACGGCCATGAACAGTGGACTGCTATGAACAGTGGTCGGCTATGAACAGTGGACGGCTATGAACAGTGGACGGCTATGAACAGTGGTCGGCTATGAACAGTGGACGGCCATGAACAGTGGACGGCCTTGAACAGTGGACGTCCATGAACAGTGGACGTCCATGAACAGTGGACGTCCATGAACAGTGGACGTCCATGAACAGTGGACGGCCATGAACAGTGGACGGCTCTGAACAGGTGAACAAAGATAATCTTTAGACCTTCCTACAGCAAATATAATACAAAGTTTCTCCTGCTGTCTCAACTTTTTTATAATTTTTTCTTGTTTCCTCACCCCTCTTCCTTTTCTCCTCTCAGAAAGATGTGACTCTGATTGCTATGCATTGTTTAGTTTCTTTCATTAATGCTGTGTGCCACTCCGGCTCCACAGATGAACAATAGCATGGCCCCTGCCGGGATCAATACCAGATTGCTGATAGCGCCCCGTCCATTCGCTCTCCAGATTACATGATAAATGGGCCAATCCATACGTTGTGACACTCCTTGGGCTTATAGGGCCTGGGCCCCAGGCAGTCTGCTGCAGGATCCTAGGCTCTGACAGTATCAGACGCTGGGACCAAGAGCAAAACAATGACTCCTGCACCATTACAGAAAAACAACAACAAAATATAGAAAGCCTAAATTGGCAATTTACTGTAGCCACTGTACTCTGGAGGGTTTCAATCTGATGGCTGGCCTCAACCTAATGGGTGTTTAACATGTTTTACTGTGTTAAATGTGCACATCGGAGTAACAGCTAGAAAGTTATTTTGGATTCTATACTGTGCATGCTTCAATAGCAAGTACTGTTAATGGGTGTCATTTGTTTGCTATGCAATACAAAAAACGAAATACCCATTTAGCACTAGATTATTATTTTTTTATAGCTTTGTAATTTATGATTTGTCTGCGCTCCCTATATATATATATATTACAAACAAAGTAAAGACATCATAAAAGTCAAGGTTCTTTTACAAAGCAGGAAAAACACTAATTTGCTCATTGACATGTTGTCCTTTATAAGTGAAGGACAGTGGAGAGACTAATGACCCCACATATGGCTCGTCGCCCATTTTAAAGAGAAACACACAGCTCCTGGCCATGGTGTGTGTGTAAGGCAGACTCTTAACCCGCTCACTGCCACCTAACTACCTTACACACACTGTAGCCCACATAAAGCCAGTGCTATGTTACTGTGATGTTACTATTGATTCTACTAGCGGGTCGAACAGGTGTCATTCAGTGTCTCTCTCCTCTGATCTCTCCATCTGATTTGGTCTGGACCAGACAGGCAGAGACAGACCGACAGATTGGTGATTTATAGAGAAAGAGATTGAGGTTCCATAACAATCTGAATAATTCACTCATGTCATCTGCTCTGGAATGTTCGGTCCTGCCGACGCTTTTCCTGTAATGTGTTTGGCTGAACCAAACCAGGGCCTGTAAGTCCTTTGACTTACCTGATTCCCATCACATGAGTGGAGGGCAGTTGTTGCTCGCTTAATGATCCTGTCGACTTCATTACACTCCTCTAGTCTTCCACAATGCAGCCTTCTCCACTTAATGTCTGTTCTGTAATGGACACTGTATATGCTTGTCAGTATTAGTTGGTGTTAGTTGAATCTCTCTGTCCCGGGTCAATAGAAGCACCCTTGACAGGCGTGACTAGTATTTGTGGGGATTAGTTGTAATTTTAAGTGTTTCAAAGCATGTTTAAAACCTCATAAGGTTCTGACCTTTTTTTTTCTTCAATTTTCGCCTAAAATGACATACCCACATCTAACTTCCTGTAGCTCAGGACCCGAAGCAAGGATTTGCATACCATTTGAAAGACCATAATATATTATTCCAGCCCAGGTGCAATTTAGATTTTGGCCACTAGATGGCAGCAGTATATGTGCAAAGTTTATACTGATCCAATGAACCATTGCATTTCTGTTCAAAATGTTGTATCATGACTGCCCAAATGTGCCTAGTTGGTTTATTAATACATTTTCAAGTTCATAATTGTGCACTCTCCTCAAACAATAGCATGGTATTCTTTCACTGTAATAGCTACTGTAAATTGGACAGTGCAGTTAGATTAACAATAATTCAACCTTTCAGCCCATATCAGCTATGTCTATGTTCTGGGATTTTTTTGTTTGTTAATTACAACCTCATGCTAATCACATTAGCCTACATTAGCTCAACCGTCCTGTGGGGCGGGGCTGGTGGGGCACCGTTCCCGTAGAGATTTTTAAGGTATGTAGAGCACTTGCTCTCTGCTTTCATCCCAGTGACATATATACATAGTACAGTCACCCTACTCTGCAGGGAGTGGACATGTAAGCAGATTTGAGAGTATTTAATCTGTCTCCTCGATGCAAATGTGCGATTTAAAAACACACTCATGCAGATACATACAACACACACACACACACACACACACACACAACTAATCCAATCACTCTCACAGCAAGCGTCTGCTCCGTCATCTATCATAAACGTACGTAGTTCACATCCTGTCCAAACTTTTATCATACATTCCACAACATCCCCTCTCCAAACTAGGCAGCAACAAGAACATCCAGAGGGTCCATCTGACTATCTTCTGTTTAAACCGGGGATGTGGTGTTTTAAATGTCATGTTGTTTTTCCCTCTTTTCTATTCCTCCCGCCTCCCTCTCTACCGCGCTGCTAGCCAGGAGACAGTGGAGGGGGAGAGAGGAGAGAGCCCGGGCCCTACCTGGCGGGTCCCTGGTGTGTCCCAGGTGCCTGTGCAAGCGGCTGAGAGCTCATGTCTCCTGTCAGGAGCGTCTGTGGAAAGACAGGGACGGCGTGACCGATGGGGCCCCGGGACCATCCACAGAGGTCAGGACTGTGAGCAGAGAGACGAGCATCGTGGCAGTGATGGGGCTGTGACAGCCCTGTCAGCCACGTCAAACGCTGCCACACTGTCCTGTCAGACCCACACTCCTTGCTGCCTCTAGACAGCCTCCACACACAGACAGGGAGACAGAAGCATAGCTCAATAGCCCCCAAACTTCAATCTGGGCTTGCAACTCTTATTAGAAGCCTGCTTTTAGATGCCGGGATATAAACAGCAGGACAAGCTTTTAATTGAATATAATTATAAGATCCCGTCGGAGATGTACTCCGGAATGAGGTGCCACGTGCAGTTTTCTCCTGACTTTGAAAGAAATCTGTTTGGTGACCACCATGTGTAGAATAGCAGACCCAGATTCGGCAAGGGAGGTGATAGGTGGGAATGAGGAGGACCCACGGTTGTAGAAAAAAACAGTACTTGATTTATTGTAGATGCAGGATTTCAGCAAACATGACATGGCTTGAAAAACAGTTGTCGACAGCAGCAAAATTCAGGATACAAAAATATGTAAAAAGGAAGCTCACCCCCTCAATAGGGTTTCTACTGCAGCTAAAACCAGGGCCTAAATGCTAAGGAGCATAACTAGAGATTACAGCTTTTCCAACTCCTCCCCTTTACTAGGACTAAGGATAGTCAACCTGACGTCAACTGACGTCAACTGCCTGTACATACAGGATGCAACGAACAAACTGCTAATGATAATTCAATTTGACGAGTCCAAACAAAGATCACTCTAGTGGTCCTCCTTTTCTCACCTCCTTGTTGTACCCCAGGCAACACCGACATGACCTGTGTCCATTTCGTCTACAATAACTATGACACAAAATACTTGTCAACAAATCATTTTTCCTGACTAAAACTATGACATTAATGGGGCGAGATGCCCTTGAAAAATACCTAACTATGACAAATTACTTTTCATTTGAGTAAAAAAAACTTTAAAAAAGTGAGGTTACGAGAATTCCACGTGAGACTAATAGACATGAAGCTGTGTCTAATCATAGAATAATGAATGCAATCCTCTCTTTGGCAGAATGGACATCTTCCAGTTGAACGATCTGATTGGGCTGGTCTGTGTCTCCTACACAGCTCCCAGACGGACTCTTCAGTCACTCATCAATCTTTTGAACTGATGCGAAGCCAGGACTCTTCACTTGTAACTAAGCGAAACTAGAAACAACAACATTTACTTTCTCTCTTACTTTCATGTAGGCTACTTTTTGCTTTGTTTTCACCAGAAGCTCTATTTTCCCATGTGCTCTGTTTTACGTTCACCTGTGTTGCGGTCCGCAACAAATAGCATTAGGTTTTTTCCAATGGGAAACAACCTAATGCTATTTGTTGAATATTAGGAGGACAGTAATACTTCCGGCATTTCTGGGAAAACTCTAATTCTCCTGGTTTCAAGGAAACCACTGTTATTTACCCGGTTAATGAAAGATTAGAGCTGTAAATTGTTTAACCTGTAGCCAAGGCTTTATAGCCTACCGTTATTTATAGCATTGGTTACAATCTACCACAATATCAATGCTGGCAGCTAAGGTATGCGAGGGAATAGTAGACCTAGTCGGACAAGGCTATCTGAATGTGCACATGATGGAAGTTAAAGGTAGCATAAAAGTGGATTCTTTTTTTGGGGGGGGGGAATGAAATAACAAACAAACTGTTATGTGACTAAAATGGCTGTGACTAAAAGGCTCTGCATGGGCATCCCGACATCTGCAGTGGCCGTACAGCGTTGACTGCACTGCGGGCCTCCACAGAAGTCAGAGCATTCATTCTTCTTGCGCTTCGGGGAGCTGTCATACGCAGCCGATAAATTGGTCCGCGCCGCAACACTCGTAGTGGTTCAAGGCTAATCTCTATAGCCATCCAGCTAATTACAAGCAACTGGCTAAATGAAAAGACAAGACCTTTCCTCTTCTGAGATGTCGGAGTCCGTTTCCCGGTGCTTGACACAGGAGCTCAGCCAAGATGGCAAGTTAAAAGGCTCCACAGTTTCCCCAACTTCGTCTCCATCACGGAACTCCTCATTGCCGTCCCCAGCCAACATTTAAGATATTGTTTAAATGTGTATTTAACACTATGTTGAGGTTAAACTTCGGAGTACAATGATCGTATGGTTGTCATCCCCAATACATGTTCATGTTATCGTCATCGATCAACTGCATTACAGTTAACTACCTTGACTACCACCACCGATGTCTGCATGCTAGCTAAGCTAACAGCTCATACGAATGGGGGTTAGCAGTCACTTTTTCTAAACCTGGAAAGGGACAACTTATAAATGTAATGCAGCAAAAAAACAGACAAAATCTATCCACATCGGATTTTAGTAACCACATTGTGGGCTTGTTACAATACATCAATCATGCCGGATTTGACAAATATCCACTTGTGTTAGTTCAGATTTGTTGAATCCAGGATCCTTCTGTACCCCACGGTCTACATTCCGTTGACCTCTGTACCACATCTATCCCCGTTACCTTCCTGATCTCTTTCCAGGAGTTCAGACTCATTTGCGTGTCTTTCAAATCTCTACACGAGGTGTCATGAAGATGTTCATTTGTGAACTTGTTCTAATTGCCTTTCGTCAAAGTACTTTATGTTTGTTGTCAAGGAAGTGAGTTTGTGTTAATACCGCATGTACTGCCCTCACCTACCGTTAACCAGTCATGTCATTGTGAAGCTATACGGAGTCCTCTACATGGTTGAAACAATTTTGAAGGCCCACGGCGATGCGGTAAGGAGCACGATTTGGCCTCGGCAAGCCTCTGGAGGCTCCGCAATTCCCTCACACCCTCCGTATGGAGCCTCTGGACCACATTTTCAGATCAAGCATAAATAGGCTTTAAGGGAGTGGAAGTTATGTGCAGAATGGAAGTTAAGTTCGATGTTTGTATGAACTATTTATTAAAAGGAAATACTGTGACAAATTGTCCAGAGCTTTTAGACGACTGATAACTAAGACGGATGTAATTACTCTAATGGGACTAAGACTAAAAGGCATTTTAGTCATAAAGACTTAAAACGAAATCTTAAATAGGTGACAAAATGAACACTGCCTGGGTGTGAAGGGTGTGTGAGTACGAGCCACTGGTCTCTTCCTCCCTTGTGAAGGGCTCGACCCTGTGGATGGGGAGAGGGAGAGGGAGCGTGCTTCTTTAGATCAGTGGCAACGGGGGTGTACGGCGTTTGATCTCACTGCTCTTCAATAAAACCTTTAATGTAGCACTCGTCGAGGAATCCTCACCTGAGTCATACACACACACACACACACACAGGAAACCGTTCATATCCTCGTCCCCCTACTCTTTACACAACCTGTAGAGAGAGGGAGAGAGAGAGGAAGAGAGCGAGGATGAGTGACTCAGGCCACTAACTGGACTAATCCTGCATCTTTAATTAAAACTCTCTAATGATCTGAGCAAGAGAGAGAGAGTGAGTGTGAGAGAGAGAGAGTGAGAGAGAGAGAGAGAGAGTGAGTGAGAGAGAGAGAGAGAGAGAGAAAAATAAGTCATTTTCCTTCTTCCCTTTCTTTTTACTCCATCTCTTCCCCCGCTCCCCCTCTCCTCCCCTTTCCTCCCCCAGCCACACTTTTTCAAAGACATTTGCTGAACGATTTACATTGCTCCGGAGGGCCCTGAATTTGCAATGCAATAACCAGAAGCATATGAAAGAGTACCATGTACAGACACTTTTAAGATCCTTTTATAATCCTGATGAGAAGATGGAGAAAAAAGAAATGGAGAAAGAAGAAGTTGAAGAAAAAGCCCACATTCCCCACTGCTGGTAAATTAAATACAGTATCTTGGGGGCGAGTGGGATGAGGTCGGGTTGAGGGTGGGGGTGTAGTAGGGGTGTAACAGCGGCAGTTTTTTGGTTTCGCTGGTGTCAAGAACCGGGGCTAGGCAATCCAATCCCAGCAGCTATGTCTTATCTGTGGCTTTATGGGAGCGACAAAAATCTGGCAGATTAGTCGGAGCACAAAGCCACATGCCGCCCGGAGGAGAAAGCAGAGGACGCTCTCCGTCCAGGAGTCTCCCGTCTCGCCACACATTCACTCCTACTGCCTCCTAATCCCTCACCACACCACACAAATACCTGGATGGGAGTATTAGGCCTACCCATCACCATACCCATATATACAGTACACATTAATACCGACCCCACGCGACCCGCATCTAAAACATTACACTCTGAATGTGAACTCTGCATTTGGATATACTGTTTTCTTCAAGGAAGGGATTACATATGATCCATCACTAAGGATACCAGAACCGCTGAGGGATGCAACTACAAAGTCAATTTGCAATTCCAAAAATGCAGGTGAAAATCAGGAAGCAGAGAACACCATGAGGATTCAGATTTGTCCGCGGTTATTTGAAGGGATGGGGCCTCTGGCTCATTTTGAGAGGGGCTTTAAGGTCGATCAGCACTGTCACCCAAAGTATAAGCACGGAGGAGCGCCGCTATGAACATTCTCAATATTCTGCCCAGAGATGAGGCCGATTTGCTCCCTGATTAAAAGCATTGAGTCCCAGGACTGTTAAAGATTACACCTGCTCAGCTATTCCTCACTGGGCCTCTTCCTCCTTCACACAGATTGGTTTGCTGCTCTGCATGGCTCTGCATGGCAGTAGAGAACTGGATAGGCACAGAGTAATCTCTACTCATGATGCCACTTTCCAACACATCTGAGGACAAGTCAACATCCCCATCTCTCTGAAGCATACAACCCTATTATTTTCTATAACGTTACTCGAGAACGACGCGTTATGACAATTTAAAAAGTAATCAAGACAGAGTGTCTCTGGTGACTCTTAGTCTGGGAATTTGAGTCAAAACTTTGCCTTCAGTAAAACTTGAGATCAGAAACTTCAGAATGGCTGTTTGTTTAATGACCCGCTCAGTAATTTGATGTATCTCTTCTTCTCTTCTCTCCTTGGTAATTACTTACAGTCTATAAACTCTGACACGCTCTTCACTATTACACGTTAACGTTTTTAGATAGACTCTCGTTCCAAGGTGTTTTTGTTTATGTGCCTTGTTTCATCCTAATCTGTGTTGTTCCACACTCCTGCCCTAATGATTTTTCTGCACCACGTTTGCAATCAGATTCATTTGTTTCCTGGCTAACACACTCAGACCAATGAGAGGAGCTGAGTAGCTCTCTCTCTCTGCACACAGTCTCAACCAGTATGAAGTCAATTCTGTTCACATCACACACTGAAGGGGATAGTTGACCAGCCACTTGATGGCCATAGAGTGTGTGTGTCCGTTAGAGCGTGTGCCTGTACATGCACGAACACATGCTCCCTAAGCCCATAACAGCCTTGTGGTCCAGACCTGGCTGACAGGTGACATTTTGTGTAGCCGTATTAGACAGATGTGGCATTAGAGTGGATTACAGGGTTACCCAGAGTGCAGCGTGTGGCCTGGAGGAGGAACAGGGAGAAGGAGGTAGTATTAGAGTAAGATACAGGTAGAGAAGAGAGCCTATATAATCCTGCTGGCTAATCGATAGTGGAGACAGACGCTGATGATGGCTGTCGATCAATCGTACTGGGCTGTGCGTGTGTGTGTGTGGCGGAGGGTCAAAGCAGCCGTGCTCCAGCCCCAGCCGACAGCCCCAGCGCCTGTCTGTCTCTATTGGCGCCAGTCGCACTGATACTGACCCTGTGTCCTCACCGCCATCTGAGACCCTCCTGTCCATCAGTCCCTCTCCCAGGGGGAGGGCCCTGTGGTGGGGGTGGGCTGCTGGACCATGGAACAGAAGGGAAAGGCACAATAGGTCTAGGACAAGGCTGTAGGAAAATGCCTCTTAGAGTGGACACACCCAAAACAACACAGATAAAAACATTTAGTATGCCACTTGTAACATTAGGGTTCAGGGTGCATTTTTTGGGGGGTAGGACACAACACAACCACCAGGATAATATGGGGTGAAAATCACCATGAGTGCCCTCCACTAGTTTCTTCCCTTATATTAGAGTCACACAGTGTGGTTTAATAAATCGGGTATAGAATCATTCTAGAGAGAGGAAGTATCTATTTCAGGAAGTAGAGAAAAACACAGTAAAGTTGTGCCTGTTGTGCATCTCCAGAGAAGCAGGCCTTACCATCCAGGCATGATGAGAAAACACAGCTCATGTTCATCTTAGTAAAGCTGTTAATAAATGCTTTCAACGGCATTATTATCAATTGTATGCAGGTGGGCCGGCATCATACAGTGTGTTGCAGGAATAGAGAGTGAGAGCGAGAGAGAGAGAGAGGGAGAGAGAGAGAGAGAGAGAGGGAGAGAGAGAGAGAGAGAGAGAGAGAGGGAGAGAGAGGGAGAGAGAGGGAGAGAGAGAGAGAGGGAGAGAGAGAGACAGAAGGATATGGAGATGTTTGTTTAAGGGTCTGCCTCTAGGAGGAGTTGCTGAGCAGCCATGTGAACGTTACAATGTTAGCAGATGGAGGGATAGAGAGCTGAGATGGAGAGGGAGACGCACGTGGAGCAAGAGAGGGGGGGTTAGACTGAGTGAGCTGGTCCCTGAAGCGGAGGAAGGTGACGCTCAGGGGTCACACAGAGGCAAATTGACTGATCAATGCAGGAGGGTTGTCTGCCGTCCCCAGAGTCCATGCTGCACCTCCAACTCTAATGAACACAGGACCTTTACTCAAGGAAACACAGGCCTCTCCAATAAGTGCTGGGCCAGTCTATCAGCCTAGGGTCCCAGCTACTATACCCCACGAAACTCTGGGCTATAGTGAATACAGCCTCTAAGAAGCTGAAAGTCACCCGGTGTAATGGCTCATATATGGTGTAATGGGAAACCACTGGCTTAAGGGTAGTGTGAACTTGTGGTCAGTGTTTTATCAATCTAATGGTTAATAAACATTGGGCCACCATTGCCTTTATATTACGACAGCTACGGTATCAGTACCCAATATGTTATACTTATGCTCTTCAGAAATCAGCGGCTAACGATATCGGTCGTCGTCAATGAAACATCACAATAAGGTGCATTCAATTTACCTGCTGGGGGGCAAGGGGACCCCCAGCTCCACTAAAACCGTTGACCGCTGTGTGCCATTTTTCAAGGGATTGTTAAATAAAATGTGAATTATTTGGTTGTAATATCATAACCTCTTGATATATAATATATAATACCTACATTGTGTTAATATAATCAGAACTACAAATGTCCAATTATTAAAACAATTGCACACATTTAGCTCTATCATCAGAGTTATACAGCACGTAACTGCATGCTTATCATGGTCAGTAGACATCAACTGATCATGTCATTTCAGATACGTGAGGGTAGCCTTTGAGTGATATAAAATCAAAGTGAACTATACCTGACAGGTACGAGTGGTTTAAGTAAATCTCCCATCCTTTGTGGGCTCTGCCTGTCAAAGCAGCTGAAAGGCGCATTTTACCGCTGTCTTGTTAACTGATGACGTGACATTGCAAGCTACCGGTAGAAACTTTGTAGAGTTGGCTAAACGTAGTGATAAGTAAGACCTAACATACTTTTTTTTTCTCTAACCAATGGCAGCCTATCTAGCGAAGTACGCTAACATCATCCCCCTTTCAACATGGTTTGTGTTATACTACAGTTTCTGCTGACAGACATGACAGGCTACATTGACAGGCTACATTGAAGGCTACATTGATAGGCTACATTGATAGGCTACATTGATAGGCTACATTGACAGGCTACATTGATAGGCTACATTGATAGGCTACATTTAAAAAGCATTCTGACAGTACTGACAAACATGTTTTAAAATGAGACTCCCGTCCAATGAGAGAACACGTGGGATGGCATTTTTTGATATAAGATCATTGCGATGCGACATAATGAAAGGCATTTGAAAAAGCGATATTATACAGTGCATGCATACGTTCTTTCAACCCACATACCTGATGGCTACCTGTCCTGCTAAAGTGTTTTAAAAGCCTAGATGAGTGGACACTGGGTTGCCTATGGTTTGTAAAAGCAGATCGTGTGAGAGAGGTTGGAGGAGCCCTTCATTGTACTGTATATATAATCTGCTAATGGGCTTTCCCTATCTTGCTCTCGTACCACTCACCAGGTACGGTGCATCTGAAGAACCCCACCATAGAGACAGGTCAGAGACCACAGCTACACAGCCTCATGACACTACTTACGTACAAATGCAAACACATGTACAGTACCTATTCCAAGATCACTCTTGTCCATGCTTTAGAGTATGAGAGAGAGAGAGAGAGAGAGAAAGGAGAGAGAGAGAGAGGAGAGAGAGAGAGAGAAAGGAGAGAGAGAGAAGTGCCATCACAGCAGCAATAATTGTGACCTGTTGCCACGAGAAAAGGGCAACCAGTGAAGAACAAACACCATTGTAAATACAACCCATATTTATGCTTATTCATTTTATCTTGTGTCCTTTAACTATTTGTACATTGTATATATATATATAATATGACATTTGTAATGTCTTTACTGTTTTGAAACTTCTGTATGTGTAATGTTTACTGTTAATTTTTGTTGTTTTTCACTTTATATATTCACTTTGTATGTTGTCTACCTCACTTGCTTTGGCAATGTTAACACATGTTTCCCATGCCAATAAAGCCCTTGAATTGAATTGAATTGAATTG